>NW_022264978.1:0-15000 GCF_002021735.2 Oncorhynchus kisutch | reverse complement strand
CCTCTCCGTTGGAAGAAACCCAGCGCGTTAGTCCTCTCCGTTGGAAGAAACCCACCTCGTTAGTCCTCTCCGTTAGTCCTCTCCGTTGGAAGAAACCCACCTCGTTAGTCCTCTCCGTTGGAAGGAAACCCACCTCGTTAGTCCTCTCCGTTGGAAGAAACCCACCTCGTTAGTCCTCTCCGTTGGAAGTAAGCCGCTAGTTTTATAGAAACCCGAAAACTAAAACAAACTGACGGAGAGATGAGGTGATGTCATCTTATTGATACAACTCCTATCCACCAATTATTTAAATTTAATCAGTTACTTCATAAAACTAGAGCAGGTTCAGTAGCAAACGGAGAAAACTCTGAGGCCTGACGGGCGGATTATTAATCAGAGTCAGAGAGGTGCCAGAGAGGTGCCAGAGAGGTGTCAGAGAGGTGCCAGAGAGGGTGTCAGACAGGTGTCAGAGAGGAGTCAGAGAGGTGCCAGAGAGGGTGACATTAGACCAGACAAACTAGAATATAGGCCTACTGTAGAGCTGGCCGCTGCAGTGAATGGTAATTGAGATGGGGAGTGTGTGTGGTTTATGAGTTGTGTGTGTGTTATGACAGCCGCATTTGAAGTGTGATTGAGCTGTTGGCACTATAAGTGGGTGAGAGTGACATGAATACAGAGCAGTACAGAGTTGGAACAAGGGAGGAGCAGGGAGGAGAGGAGACGGAGGAGGGGAGAACAGACAGTCTTCTGAATGACTTCAGAGAGAGAGAGAGAGAGAGAGAGAGAGAGAGAGAGAGAGAGAGAGAGTGAGAGAGAGACAGAGCGAGCGCGAGACAGAGCGAGAGACAGAGCGAGAGAGCTAGAGAGCGAGAGAGAGACAGAGCGAGAGAGCGAGAGACAGAGCGAGAGAGCGAGAGAGACAGAGCGAGAGAGAGAGAGAGACAGAGCGAGAGAGAGAGAGAGACAGAGATAACAAAGCCACCACCTACAGAGAGAAAGAGAGAGACAGAGATAACAAAGCCACCACCTACAGAGAGATGAACCTGGAGAAGAGGCTCTCTAGGCTCTAGGCTTCTCTTGAGAGTCAGGTCCTTTCTCAATAGCAAGGCTATGCTCACTGAGTCTGTACATAGTCAAAGTTTTCTTAAGTTTGGGTCAGTCACAGTGGTCAGGTATTCTGCCACTGTGTACTCGCTGTTTAGGGTCAGTCACATTCGTCAGGTATTCTGCCACTGTGTACTCGCTGTTTAGGGTCAGTCACATTCGTCAGGTATTCTGCCACTGTGTACTCGCTGTTTAGGGTCAGTCACATTCGTCAGGTATTCTGCCACTGTGTACTCGCTGTTTAGGGTCAGTCACATTCGTCAGGTATTCTGCCACTGTGTACTCGCTGTTTAGGGTCAGTCACATTCGTCAGGTATTCTGCCACTGTGTACTCGCTGTTTAGGGTCAGTCACATTCGTCAGGTATTCTGCCACTGTGTACTCGCTGTTTAGGGTCAGTCACATTCGTCAGGTATTCTGCCACTGTGTACTCGCTGTTTAGGGTCAGTCACATTCGTCAGGTATTCTGCCACTGTGTACTCGCTGTTTAGGGTCAGTCACATTCGTCAGGTATTCTGCCACTGTGTACTCGCTGTTTAGGGACAAATAGCAGCCAGGACCGGGAGTCTAATTGTGTTTCTGTGTGGCTCTGTAGGGTCTGTTTGTTTGTGAACAGAGCCACACAAGGAAAACAGACATCTGGATGACATCTTATGGAGACAAGACAGGGTTGTCCTGTGTCACCCATTGTCTTCACACATGATGGCAGTAGGTGGATATTAGGTTGTGAAAGAGGTCGTAGGCCTTCTCTATAGATGTCTATAGAAATACAGATCTAATCTAGGGCTGAGATGCTAATTCAATAACCATGGAATGAAGACATTCATGGAAAATAAAATAGATTTCATAAACCATTTTAGGATAAAAAATAATTAAAATAAAGTTTATTACATGTATTTTCATGTAGATACTAATAGCTGGAGTGTAATAATTATAAGACGTTATTTTTGCTGATTTAGTTTGTCTTCTAAACTTTCAACATCCCCCTCTTTCCAACTTTTCTTTTGATGCTCGACTAATCACTAGATGAGCGGGGGTGTAAAGAGGAATAGGCTGTGGCACTGCAGAAAAAAATACAACATTTGATGAGTGGACTTTCTTTCATACAATATACCAGTCACGGTCCAATACATCCCTCGATTCTACCACGGTGATACCAGTCTGCCTGTTAATGTATAGAGTAATACAGGCTGATCAGGCCCGGTCCAATACATCCCTGATACCAGTCTGAGTGTTAATGTATAGAGTAATACAGGGTGATATCAGGCCCGGTCCAATACATCCCTGATACCAGTCTGAGTGTTAATGTATAGAGTAATACACGCTGATCAGGCCCGGTCCAATACATCCCTGATACCAGTCTGCCTGTTAATATATAGAGTAATACACGCTGATCAGGCCCGGTCCAATACATCCCTGATACCAGTCTGACTGTTAATGTATAGAGTAATACAGGCTGATCAGGCCCGGTCCAATACATCCCTGATACCAGTCTGACTGTTAATGTATAGAGTAATACAAGCTGATCAGGCCCGGTCCAATACATCCCTGATACCAGTCTGAGTGTTAATATATAGAGTAATACACGCTGATGAGGCCCGGTCCAATACATCCCTGATACCAGTCTGACTGTTAATGTATAGAGTAATACTCGCTGATCAGGCCCGGTCCAATACATCCCTGATACCAGTCTGACTGTTAATGTATAGAGTAATACAGGCTGATCAGGCCCGGTCCAATACATCCCTGATACCAGTCTGACTGTTAATGTATAGAGTAATACAAGCTGATCAGGCCCGGTCCAATACATCCCTGATACCAGTCTGAGTGTTAATATATAGAGTAATACACGCTGATGAGGCCCGGTCCAATACATCCCTGATACCAGTCTGACTGTTAATGTATAGAGTAATACTCGCTGATCAGGCCCGGTCCAATACATCCCTGATACCAGTCTGCCTGTTAATATATAGAGTAATACAGGCTGATCAGGCCCGGTCCAATACATCCCTGATACCAGTCTCCCTGTTATTAATGTATAGAGTAATACACGCTGGCCCGGTCCTGGCTGATAAGGCTCCCTTTCATACTCACAAAGCACAATAGTAGCCTAGGATATACAGTATCGGCCCACAATGCACTTAATATCAATACCCATGTGGTAGTCCACCGTTTGTAAAAACAGACAATTAACGGTTAATTCCTGTCATTTGGTGACATTCATTTCTGTTAACGCGTGTAATAATTACAGTAATTTACAGAACATCCAAGATCATGTGATAGAGGAAAGAGATCAACTCTGCTGGACAAAGAAAATGGAACGACATGGAACGAATGTCTCAAAACAAGACAGTTCTATAGACTGCTGTAAACTGTAGGAGACAGTCAGGCTGCTGTAAACTGTAGGAGACAGTTCTATAGACTGCTGTAAACTGTAGGAGACAGTCAGGCTGCTGTAAACTGTAGGAGACAGTTCTATAGACTGCTGTAAACTGTAGGAGACAGTCAGGCTGCTGTAAACTGTAGGAGACAGTTCTATAGACTGCTGTAAACTGTAGGAGACAGTTCTATAGACTGCTGTAAACTGTAGGAGACAGTTCTATAGACTGCTGTAAACTGTAGGAGACAGTTCTATAGACTGCTGTAAACTGTAGGAGACAGTTCTATAGACTGCTGTAAACTGTAGGAGACAGTTCTATAGACTGCTGTAAACTGTAGGAGACAGTTCTATAGACTGCTGTAAACTGTAGGAGACAGTTCTATAGACTGCTGTAAACTGTAGGAGACAGTTCTATAGACTGCTGTAAACTGTAGGAGACAGTTCTATAGACTGCTGTAAACTGTAGGAGACAGTTCTATAGACTGCTGTAAACTGTAGGAGACAGTCAGGCTGCTGTAAACTGTAGGAGACAGTTCTATAGACTGCTGTAAACTGTAGGAGACAGTTCTATAGACTGCTGTAAACTGTAGGAGACAGTTCTATAGACTGCTGTAAACTGTAGGAGACAGTCAGGCTGCTGTAAACTGTAGGAGACAGTTCTATAGACTGCTGTAAACTGTAGGAGACAGTCAGGCTGCTGTAAACTGTAGGAGACAGTTCTATAGACTGCTGTAAACTGTAGGAGACAGTTCTATAGACTGCTGTAAACTGTAGGAGACAGTCAGGCTGCTGTAAACTGTAGGAGACAGTTCTATAGACTGCTGTAAACTGTAGGAGACAGTTCTATAGACTGCTGTAAACTGTAGGAGACAGTTCTATAGACTGCTGTAAACTGTAGGAGACAGTCAGGCTGCTGTAAACTGTAGGAGACAGTTCTATAGACTGCTGTAAACTGTAGGAGACAGTTCTATAGACTGCTGTAAACTGTAGGAGACAGTTCTATAGACTGCTGTAAACTGTAGGAGACAGTTCTATAGACTGCTGTAAACTGTAGGAGACAGTCAGGCTGCTGTAAACTGTAGGAGACAGTCAGGCTGCTGTAAAACTGTAGGAGACAGTTCTATAGACTGCTGTAAACTGTAGGAGACAGTCAGGCTGCTGTAAACTGTAGGAGACAGTCAGGCTGCTGTAAACTGTAGGAGACAGTCAGGCTGCTGTAAACTGTAGGAGACAGTCAGCTGCTGTAAACTGTAGGAGACAGTTCTATAGACTGCTGTAAACTGTAGGAGACAGTTCTATAGACTGCTGTAAACTGTAGGAGACAGTCAGGCTGCTGTAAACTGTAGGAGACAGTCAGGCTGCTGTAAACTGTAGGAGACAGTCAGGCTGCTGTAAACTGTAGGAGACAGTCAGGCTGCTGTAAACTGTAGGAGACAGTTCTATAGACTGCTGTAAACTGTAGGAGACAGTTCTATAGACTGCTGTAAACTGTAGGAGACAGTTCTATAGACTGCTGTAAACTGTAGGAGACAGTCAGGCTGCTGTAACTGTAGGAGACAGTCAGGCTGCTGTAAACTGTAGGAGACAGTCAGGCTGCTGTAAACTGTAGGAGACAGTTCTATAGACTGCTGTAAACTGTAGGAGACAGTTCTATAGACTGCTGTAAACTGTAGGAGACAGTTCTATAGACTGCTGTAAACTGTAGGAGACAGTTCTATAGACTGCTGTAAACTGTAGGAGACAGTTCATAAGGATGCTGTAAACTGTAGGAGACATTCTATAGACTGCGTAAACTGTAGGAGACAGTTAGGCTGCTGGTAAACTGTAGGAGACAGTCCAGGCTGCTGTAAACTGTAGGAGACAGTTCTATAGACTGCTGTAACTGTAGGAGACAGTCAGGCTGCTGTAAACTGTAGGAGACAGTCAGGCTGCTGTAAACTGTAGGAGACAGTCAGGCTGCTGTAAACTGTAGGAGACAGTTCTATAGACTGCTGTAGAACTGTAGGAGACAGTCAGGCTGCTGTAAACTGTAGGAGACAGTTCTATAGACTGCTGTAAACTGTAGGAGACAGTTCTATAGACTGCTGTAAACTGTAGGAGACAGTTCTATAGACTGCTGTAAACTGTAGGAGACAGTTCTATAGACTGCTGTAAACTGTAGGAGACAGTTCTATAGACTGCTGTAAACTGTAGGAGACAGTCAGGTTGCTGTAAACTGTAGGAGACAGTTCTATAGACTGCTGTAAACTGTAGGAGACAGTCAGGTTGCTGTAAACTGTAGGAGACAGTTCTATAGACTGCTGTAAACTGTAGGAGACAGTCAGGCTGCTGTAAACTGTAGGAGACAGTTCTATAGACTGCTGTAAACTGTAGGAGACAGTTATATAGACTGCTGTAAACCGTAGGAGAAAGTCAGGCTGCTGTAAACTCGATTTAATAAGGACTAAGAGACACATACTGCTGCACAAGAGAGGAGAGGAGGGGATAGGAGGGGATGGCAAAGGAGAGAAGAGGAGAGGGGAGGAGGGGATAGGAGAGGAGAGGACAGGGGAGGAGGGGATAGGAGAGGAGAGGAGATGAGAGGAGAGGAGAGGAGAGAAGAGGGGAGGAGAGGATAGGATAGGAGAGGAGAGGGGAGGAGGGGATAGGAGGGGACAGCAAAGGAGAGGAGAGGAGAGGAGAGGGGAGGAGGGGATAGGAAAGGATGGCAAAGGAGAGAAGAGGAGAGGGGAGGAGGGGATAGGAGGGGACGGCAAAGGAGGGGAGAGAAGGGAGGGGAGAGGAAAGCAGTGGTCTGACAGAGGTGTTTTATGGGTAGGAGAAACGCTGGTGAAATCACAACAGGTGGTTCCCACTGCTCCACATCCTCCCATCAGACAGGTGGTTCCCACTGCTCCACATCCTCCCATCAGACAGGTGGTTCCCACTGCTCCACATCCTCCCATCAGACAGGTGGTTCCCACTGCTCCACATCCTCCCATCAGACAGGTGTTCCCACTGCTCCACATCCTCCCATCAGACAGGTGGTTCCCACTGCTCCACATCCTCCCATCAGACAGGTGGTTCCCACTGCTCCACATCCTCCCATCAACAGGTGGTTCCCACTGCTCCACATCCTCCCATCAGACAGGTGGTTCCCACTGCTCCACATCCTCCCATCAGACAGGTGGTTCCCACTGCTCCACATCCTCCCATCAGACAGGTGGTTCCCACTGCTCCAAATCCTCCCATCAGACAGGTGGTTCCCACTGCTCCACATCCATCAGACAGGTGGTTCCCACTGCTCCACATCCTCCCATCAGACAGGTGGTTCCCACTGCTCCACATCCTCCCATCAACAGGTGGTTCCCACTGCTCCACATCCTCCCATCAACAGGTGGTTCCCACTGCTCCACATCCTCCCATCAGACAGGTGGTTCCCACTGCTCCACATCCTCCCATCAGACAGGTGGTTAACACTGCTCCACATCCTCCCATAAACAGGTGGTTCCCACTGCTCCACATCCTCCCATCAGACAGGTGGTTCCCACTGCTCCACATCCTCCCATCAACAGGTGGTTCCCACTGCTCCACATCCTCCCATCAGACAGGTGGTTCCCACTGCTCCACATCCTCCCATCAACAGGTGGTTCCCACTGCTCCACATCCTCCCATCAAACAGGTGGTTCCCACTGCTCCACATCCTCCCATCAACAGGTGGTTCCCACTGATCCCATCTTCCCATCAGATAGGTGGTTCCCACTGCTCCACATCCTCCCATCAACAGGGGTTCCCCACTGCTCCACATCCTCCCATCAGACAGGTGGTTCCCACTGCTCCACATCCTCCCATCAACAGGTGGTTCCCACTGCTCCACATCCTCCCATCAGACAGGTGGTTCCCACTGCTCCACATCCTCCCATCAACAGGTGGTTCCCACTGCTCCACATCCTCCATCAGACAGGTGGTTCCCACTGCTCCACATCCTCCCATCAACAGGTGGTTCCCACTGCTCCACATCCTCCCATCAACAGGTGGTTCCCACTGCTCCACATCCTCCCATCAGACAGGTGGTTCCCACTGCTCCACATCCTCCCATCAGACAGGTGGTTCCCACTGCTCCACATCCTCCATCAGACAGGTGGTTCCCACTGCTCCACATCCTCCCATCAGACAGGTGGTTCCCCACTGCTCCACATCCTCCCATCAACAGGTGGTTCCCACTGCTCCACATCCTCCCATCAGACAGGTGGTTCCCACTGCTCCACATCCTCCCATCAGACAGGTGGTTCCCACTGCTCCACATCCTCCCATCAGACAGGTGGTTCCCACTGCTCCACATCCTCCCATCAGACAGGTGGTTCCCACTGCTCCACATCCTCCCATCAGACAGGTGGTTCCCACTGCTCCACCATCCTCCCATCAGCAGGGTGGTTCCCACTGCTCCACATCCTCCCATCAACAGGTGGTTCCCACTGCTCCACATCCTCCCATCAACAGGTGGTTCCCACTGCTCCACATCCTCCCATCAACAGGTGGTTCCCACTGCTCCACATCCTCCCATCAGACAGGTGGTTCCCACTGCTCCACATCCTCCCATCAACAGGTGGTTCCCACTGCTCCACATCCTCCCATCAACAGGTGGTTCCCACTGCTCCACATCCTCCCATCAAACAGGTGGTTCCCACTGCTCCACATCCTCCCATCAACAGGTGGTTCCCACTGCTCCACATCCTCCCATCAGACAGGTGGTTCCCACTGCTCCACATCCTCCCATCAACAGGTGGTTCCCACTGCTCCACATCCTCCCATCAACAGGTGGTTCCCACTGCTCCACATCCTCCCATCAAACAGGTGGTTCCCACTGCTCCACATCCCTCCCATCAACAGGTGGTTCCCACTGCTCCACATCCTCCCATCAAACAGGTGGTTCCCACTGCTCCACATCCTCCCATCAACAGGTGGTTCCCACTGCTCCACATCCTCCCATCAACAGGTGGTTCCCACTGCTCCACATCCTCCCATCAACAGGTGGTTCCCACTGCTCCACATCCTCCCATCAGACAGGTGGTTCCCACTGCTCCACATCCTCCCATCAGACAGGTGGTTCCCGCTGCTCCACATCCTCCCATCAGACAGGTGGTTCCCACTGCTCCACATCCTCCCATCAGACAGGTGGTTCCCACTGCTCCACATCCTCCCATCAGACAGGTGGTTCCCACTGCTCCACATCCTCCCATCAGACAGGTGGTTCCCACTGCTCCACATCCTCCCATCAGACAGGTGGTTCCCACTGCTCCACATCCTCCCATCAGACAGGTGGTTCCCACTGCTCCACATCCTCCCATCAGACAGGTGGTTCCCACTGCTCCACATCCTCCCATCAGACAGAGCAGAGACGTTAAGGGATAAAGAGACAGATGGGGGCTTCACTTAGAGATCAGTCTGTGTGTTCAGGATACTGTTGACATCCTTAATGCCTTACCAGTCAGACAGACAGGCAGACAGACACATAACTCTGAGCTCAGTTCTGACTGCAAAGGTTGTGTGAGCGCGCTCAGTAGATCATGTAGCTAGATAAACGACAGTGACAACCACAGTGACATCCCACCCATCTGCAAACTGACGCAAGATCAGAGGTGACTGTCAACTGCCAATCAACTGTCAGTCAGACTAGCAGTGGCCAGCTATACCTTTTCACTGCAAAAACCACATTCCTTTCCACATGGCAGACTCCGTGTGTAGTCGAGATAGTGTGTCTACTAGGTATCAGCCAAGAGACAAGAGAGAGCAGAGGACAATGTTTATTCACCTTCTGAGGTCTCCATGTCCCCCCAGTCACTCTTAATGTCTCCCCCAGTCACTCTTAATGTCTCCATGTCTCCCCCAGTCACTCTTAATGTCTCCATGTCCCCCCAGTCACTCTTAATGTCTCCATGTCTCCCCCAGTCACTCTTAATGTCTCCATGTCTCCCCCAGTCACTCTTAATGTCTCCATGTCTCCATGTCTCCCCCAGTCACTCTTAATGTCTCCATGTCTCCCCCAGTCACTCTTAATGTCTCCATGTCTCCCCCAGTCACTCTTAATGTCTCCATGTCTCCACCAGTCACTCTTAATGTCTCCATGTCTCCCCCAGCCACTCTTAATGTCTCCATATCTCCCCCAGTCACTCTTAATGTCTCCATGTCTCCCCCAGTCACTCTTAATGTCTCCCCTAGTCACTCTTAATGTCTCCATGTCCCCCCAGTCACTCTTAATGTCTCCATGTCTCCCCCAGTCACTCTTAATGTCTCCATGTCTCCCCCAGTCACTCTTAATGTCTCCCCTAGTCACTCTTAATGTCTCCATGTCCCCCAGTCACTCTTAATGTCTCCCCCAGTCACTCTTAATGTCTCCATGTCTCCCCCAGTCACTCTTAATGTCTCCATAACTCCTCCAGTCACTCTTAATGTCTCCATAACTCCTCCAGTCACTCTTAATGTCTCCATGTCTCCCCCAGTCACTCTTAATGTCTCCATGTCTCCCCCAGTCACACTTAATGTCTCCCCCAGTCACTTTTAATGTCTCCATGTCTCCACCAGTCACTCTTAATGTCTCCATGTCTCCACCAGTCACTCTTAATGTCTCCATGTCTCCCCCAGCCACTCTTAATGTCTCCATATCTCCCCCAGTCACTCTTAATGTCTCCATGTCTCCCCCAGTCACTCTTAATGTCTCCCCTAGTCACTCTTAATGTCTCCATGTCCCCCCAGTCACTCTTAATGTCTCCATGTCTCCCCCAGTCACTCTTAATGTCTCCATGTCTCCCCCAGTCACTCTTAATGTCTCCCCTAGTCACTCTTAATGTCTCCATGTCTCCCCCAGTCACTCTTAATGTCTCCATGTCTCCCCCAGTCACTCTTAATGTCTCCATAACTCCTCCAGTCACTCTTAATGTCTCCATAACTCCTCCAGTCACTCTTAATGTCTCCATGTCTCCCCCAGTCACTCTTAATGTCTCCATGTCTCCCCCAGTCACTCTCAATGTCTCCATGTCTCCCCCAGTCACTCTTAATGTCTCCCCCAGTCACTCTTAATGTCTCCATGTCCCCCCAGTCACTCTTAATGTCTCCATGTCTCCCCCAGTCACTCTTAATGTCTCCATGTCTCCCCCAGTCACTCTTAATGTCTCCCCCAGTCACTCGTAATGTCTCCATGTCTCCCCCAGTCACTCATAATGTCTCCATGTCTCCCCCAGTCACCCTTAATGTCTCCCCAGTCACTCTTAATGTCTCCATGTCCCAGTCATTCTGTTAGTAGTGATACCAGTCTGACTGTTGAATACCCCATATACTGACCATTCTGTTTGTAGTGATACCAGTCTGACTGTTGAATACCCCATATACTGACCATTCTGTTAGTAGTGATACCAGTCTGACTGTTGAATACCCCATATACTGACCATTCTGTTAGTAGTGATACCAGTCTGACTGTTGAATACCCCATATACTGACCATTCTGTTAGTAGTGATACCAGTCTGACTGTTGAATACCCCATATACTGACCATTATGTTAGTAGTGATACCAGTCTGACTGTTGAATACCCCATATACTAACTATTCATACACATAATGACAGTCACCTCTGTCTGATGGCTGGGTTAGTATCAGACCCCTCTGTCTGGTGGCTGAGGTAGTATGTCTCCTCTGTCTCGTGGCTGGGTTAGTATCAGACTCCTCTGTCTGGTGGCTGGGTTAGTATCAGCCTACGTCCCAAATAGAACCCTATTCCTTATGTAGAGCACTACTGCAGACCAGATCTCTATACTAGACAGGGAATATGGTTCTATTTGGGACGGAGGAAGCCTCAGCCTAGTGGATGTGTCGTTGTATTGATTCCAAGTCTATGTTCCAGTTGAGCGCTCCCAGAGCTTTGGCCCCTGATCCCAGCTCTATCAGTATTTATATTCCCCAGTGGTGTCTCATCTCAACACGGTCCAGGTTACGTGGACGACCACGGGAACAGGAGTTCTAGGGACGTGTTTCCACCTGATAACCTTCCACAAGGTGCAAAGGAACACTGACTGGTTGGAGGTTGAACTGTAGACTGGACGTTCTCCTCCTCCCGTCTGATCTGACTCCTCAGCGGTTCAGGCACACTGCTTCTATGACTCTGGCAGACCATCTAGTAAACTAACTGACTAGAGAATCAATAATGACATGACTCTGGTAGACCATCTATTAAACTAACTGACTAGAGAATAAATAATGACATGACTCTGGTAGGCCATCTATTAAACTAACTGACTAGAGAATAAATAATGATATGACTCTGGCAGACCATCTATTAAACTAACTGATTCAAGAAGAGACTCCTCTAGGACTAGACTGGATCACCAGACATAAGACTGGACTCCTGTTGGACAAGACTGGAAGAACTAAACCCAACCACAGGAACCCTTTACCTAGGAATCAGACCACACTATTAACTGTTACCAAAACCGGACCACACTCACAGATCTTCAACTATCTACCAAGTCTATAGAAGTTCAGACAGACCTTCAACTATCTACCAAGTCTATAGAAGTTCAGACAGACCTTCAACTACCTACCAAGTCTATAGAAGTTCATACAGACCTTCAACTACCTACCAAGTCTATAGAAGTTCCTACAAAGCTTCAACTACCTACCAAGCCTATAGAAGTTCAGACAGACCTCCTTCAACTACTTACCAAGTCCATAGAAGTTCAGACAGAAATAGAAGGTAAGACCCATTTCTCAGTCATGCTTCCTATTGGCCAGTGGGCTGCAATAATAACTGGTCTTCCTCTACCCATATCTCTCCCTGGTCTTCCTCTACCCATATCTCTCCCTGGACCTCCTCGACCCATATCTCTCTCTGGTCATCCTCTACCCATATCTCTCCCTGGACCTCCTCTACCCATATCTCTCCCTGGTCTTCCTCTACCCATATCTCTCCCTGGTCTTCCTCTACCCATATCTCTCTGGTCATCCTCTACCAATATCTCTCCCTGGTCTTCCTCTACCCATATCTCTCCCTGGTCTGCCTCTACCCATATCTCTCTCTGGTCTTCCTCTACCCATATATCTCCCTGGTCCTCCTCTACCCATATCTCTCCCTGGTCTTCCTCTACCCATATCTCTCCCTGGTCTTCCTCTACCCATATCTCTCCCTGGTCTTACTCTACCCATATCTCTCCCTGGACCTCCTCTACCCATATCTCTCCCTGGTCTTCCTCTACCCATATCTCTCCCTGATCTTCCTCTACCCATATCTCTCTCTGGTCTTCCTCTACCAATATCTCTCCCTGGTCTTCCTCTAACCATATCTCTCCCTGGTCTGCCTCTACCCATATCTCTCCCTGGTCTTCCTCTACCCATATCTCTCCCTGGTCTTACTCTACCCATATCTCTCCCTGGACCTCCTCTACCCATATCTCTCCCTGGTCTTCCTCTACCCATATCTCTCCCTGATCTTCCTCTACCCATATCTCTCTCTGGTCTTCCTCTACCAATATCTCTCCCTGGTCTTCCTCTACCAATATCTCTCCCTGGACCTCCTCTACCCAGGATACAGAACAGTCATTCCAGCCCAGCCAGGATACAGAACAGTCATTCCAGCCCAGCCAGGATACAGAACAGTCATTCCAGCCCAGTCAGGATACAGAACAGTCATCCCAGCCAGGACACAGAACAGTCATTCCAGCCCGGTCAGGATACAGAACAGTCATTCCAGCCCAGCCAGGACACAGAACAGTCATTCCAGCCCGGTCAGGATACAGAACAGTCATTCCAGTCAGGATACAGACCAGTCATTCCAGCCAGGATACAGAACAGTCATTCCAGCCTGGTCAGGATACAGAACAGTCATTCCAGCCCGGTCAGGATACAGAACAGTCATTCCAGCCCGGTCAGGATACAGAACAGTCATTCCAGCCCAGCCAGGACACAGAACAGTCATTCCAGCCCGGTCAGGATACAGAACAGTCATTCCAGTCAGGATACAGAACAGACACTCCAGCCCGGTCAGGATACAGAACAGTCATTCCAGCCCGGTCAGGATACAGAACAGTCATTCCAGTCAGGATACAGACCAGTCATTCCAGCCAGGATACAGAACAGACACTCCAGCCCGGTCAGGATACAGTACAGTCATTCCAGCCCGGTCAGGATACAGACCAGTCATTCCAGCCAGGATACAGAACAGTCATTCCAGCCCGGTCAGGATACAGAACAGTCATTCCAGCCTGGTCAGGATACAGAACAGTCATTCCAGCCAGGATACAGAACAGTCATTCCAGCCAGGATACAGAACAGTCATTCCAGCCTGGTCAGGATACAGAACAGTCATTCCAGCCAGGATACAGAACAGTCATTCCAGCCAGGATACAGAACAGTCATTCCAGCCTGGTCAGGATACAGAACAGTCATTCCAGCCAGGATACAGAACAGTCATTCCAGCCTGGTCAGGATACAGAACAGTCATTCCAGCCAGGATACAGAACAGTCATTCCAGCCAGGATACAGAACAGTCATTCCAGCCAGAAACAAAAGGGAAAAGACAGTGTGAAAACAGAGACACTTCACTTCCTTATCTGGTCCTCAGTCAATTACTGCCCAATCAGATCATATCCAGAGCTGCAACCAACCAGACTGGCAGGTTTGCACCGTCCCAAACACCACACTATTCACTACTGACTGTACTACTTTTGGTCTTGGCCCTATAGGGAATAGGGTACCATTTGGGATCAAAGATGGAGAAACAGAGGAAGGATGTGAGGATAAAACTAGAGGAAGGCCTGGGTGGGAAGATCTGGGTAAGGGAGAGAGGGTAAGGGAGAGAGAGAGGGTAAGGGAGGGAGAGAGAGAGGGAAAGGGAGGGAGAGAGAGGGGGAAAGGGAGAGAGAGAGAGGGTAAGGGAGGGAGAGAGAGAGGGAAAGGGAGGGAGGGTCTGGGTCAGGGAGGGAGAGAGGGAAAGGGAGGGAGAGAGGGAAAGGGAGGGAGAGAGGGTAAGGGAGGGTGGGTCTGGGTAAGGGAGGGAGGGGTCTGGGTAAGGGAGGGAGGGTCTGGGTAAGGGAGGGAGAGTCTGGGTAAAGGGAGGGAGAGAGGGAAAGGGAGGGAGAGAGGGTAAGGGAGGGTGGGTCTGGGTAAGGGAGGGAGGGTCTGGGTAAGGGAGGGAGGGAAAGGGAGGGAGAGAGGGAAAGGGAGGGAGGGTCTGGGTTAGGGAGGGAAAGGGAGGGAGAGAGGGAAAGGGAGGGAGAGAGGGAAAGGGAGGGAGAGAGGGAAAGGGAGGGAGAGAGGGAAAGGGAGTGAGAGAGGGTAAGGGAGGGAGGAGAGGGTAAGGGAGGGAGAGAGGGAAGGGAGGGAGAGAGGGAAAGGGAGGGAGAGAGGGAAAGGGAGGGAGAGAGGGATAAGGGAGGGAGAGAGGGTAAGGGAGGGAGAGAGGGAAAGGGAGGGAGGGAAGGGAGGGAGAGAGGGAAGGGAGGGAGAGAGGGTAAGGGAGGGAGAGAGGGAAAGGGAGGGAAGAGGTAAGGGAGGGAGAGAAGGGTAAGGGAGGG
>NW_022264977.1:0-20229 GCF_002021735.2 Oncorhynchus kisutch | reverse complement strand
AAATCAAATCAAATGTTATTGGTCACATACACGTGTTAGCAGAATGAATTTGTTCTGGATATGGTGACTGTGAAAGACCCCCTAATGGGGGTCAAAGCAAATCAAATCAAATGTTTGGTCACATACACGTGTTTAGCAGATGAATTTGTTCTGGATCTGGGGGACTGTGAAAAGACCCCTGGTGGCATGTCGGTTGGGGTCAAGCAAATCACAAATCAAATGTTATTGGTCACATACACGTGTTTAGCAGATGAACTTGTTCTGGATCTGGTGACTGTGAATAAGACCCCTGATGGCATGGTCGGGTGGGGGTCAAAAGCAAATCCAATCAATTGTATTGGTCACACATGTTTTACAGATGAATTTGTTCTGGATCTGGTGACTGTGAAAAGACCCCTGGTGAATGTCGGGTGGGGGTCAAAGCCAAATCAAATCAATGTTATGGTCACATGTTTTTTTAGCAGATGAATTGATCTGTATCTGGTGACTGTGAAAATAAACCCTGGTGGCATGTCGGGTTGGGTCGAAGCAAATCAAATCAAATGTTATTGGTCACATACACGTGTTTAGCAGATAATTTGTTCTGGACCTGGTGACTGTGAAAAGACCCCTGGTGGCATGTCGGGGTGGGTCAAAGCAAATCAAATCAATTGTTATTTGTCACATACACGTGTTTAGCAGATGTTATTGTTCTGGATCTGGTGACTGTGAAAAGACCCTGGTGGTAGCATGTCGGGTGGGGTCAAAGCAAATCAAATCAAATGTTTATTGGTCACATACACGTGTTTAGCAGATTAATTTGTTTGGATCTGGTGACTGTGAAAAGACCCCTGGTGGCATGCGGGTGGGGTCAAAAGCAAATCAAATCAAATGTTATTGGTCACATACACGTGTTTAGCAGATGGAATTGTTCGGGATCTGTGACTGTGAAAAGACCCTGGTGGCATGTCGGGTGGGGTCAAAGCAAATCAAATCAAATGTTATTGTCACATTGTTTTAGCAGATGAATTGTGTCTGGATCTGGTGACTGTGAAAAGACCCCTGGGGGCATGGGGTGGGGTCAAAGCAAATCAAATCAAATGTTATTGGTCACAAACACTGTTTAGCAGATTAATTTGTTCTGGAGCCTGGGACTGTGAAAAGACCCTGGCATGTCGGGTTGGGGTCAAGCAAATCAATCAATGTGTTATTGGTCACATACACGTGTTTAGCAGATGTTATGTTCTGGATTGGTGACTGTGAAAAGACCCTGGTAGCATGTCGGTGGGGGTCAAAGCAAAATCAAATCAAATGTATTGGTCACATACACGTGTTTAGCAGATGAATTTTGTTCTGGATCTGGTGACTGTGAAAAGACCCCTGGTGGCATGTCGGTTGGGGTCAAAGCAAATCAAATCAAATGTTATTGGTCACATACACGTGTTTAGCAGATGAATTTGTTCTGGATATGGTGACTGTGAAAAGACCCGGTGGCATGTCGGGTGGGGTCAAAGCAATCAAATCAAATGTTATTTGTCACATACACGTGTTAGCAGATGTATGTTCTGGATCTGGTGACTGTGATGAAAGAACCCTGGTGGCATGTCGGGTGGGGTCAAAGCAAATCAAATCAAATGTTTTTGGTCACATACATGTGTTTAGCAGATTAATGTTCTGGATCTGGTGACTGTGAAAGACCCCTAATGGGGTCAAAGCAAATCAAATCAAATGTTATTGGTCACATTACACGGTTAGCAGATGAATTTGTTCTGGATCTGGTGACTGTGAAAGACCCCTGGTGCGATGTCGGTTGGGTCAAAGCAAATCAAATCAAATGTTATTGGTCACATACACGGTGTTTAGCAGATGAACTTGTCTGATCTGGTGACGGTCGAATAAGACCCCTGCTGGCATCGTCGGTGTTGGGGTCAAGCAAATCCAATCAATTGTTATTGGTCACATGTTTTAACAGATGAATTTGTTCTGGATCTGGTGACTGTGAATAGACCCCTGGTGAAATGTCGGGTGGGGTCAAAGCAAATCAAATCAATTGTTATTGGTCACATGTTTTAGCAGATGAATTTTGATCTGTATCTGGTGACTGGAAAATACCCCTGGTGGCATGTCGTTGGGTAATAAAGCAAATCAAATCAAATGTTATTGGTCACATACACCTGTTTAGCAGATTAATTTGTTCTGGACCTGGTGACTGTGAAAAGACCCCTGGTGGCATGTCGGGTTGGGTCAAAGCAAATCAAATCAATTGTTATTTGTCACATACACGTGTTTAGCAGATGTTATTGTTCTGGATCTGGTGACTGTGAAAAGACCCCTGGTAGCATGTCGGGTGGGGTCAAAGCAAATCAAATCAAATGTTATTGGTCACATACACGTGTTTAGCAGATTAATTTGTTCTGGATCTGGTGACTGTGAAAAGACCCCTGGTGTTATGTCGGGTGAGGTCAAAGAAAATCAAATCAAATGTTATTGGTCACATACACGTGTTTAGCAGATGTTATTGTTCTGGATCTGGTGACTGTGAAAAGACCCCTGGTGGCATGTCGTGCGGGGTCAAAACAAATCAAATCAAATGTTATTGGTCACAAACACGTGTTTAGCAGATTAATTTGTTCTGGATCTGGTGACTGTAAAAAGACCCCTGGTGGCATGTCAGGTGGGGTCAAAGCAAATCAAATCAAATGTTATTGGTCACATACACGTGTTTAGCAGATGTTATTGTTCTGGATCTGGTGACTGTGAAAAGACCCCTGGTGGCATGTCGGTTGGGGTCAAAGCAAATCAAATCAAATGTTATTGGTCACATACACGTCTTTAGCAGATGAATATGTTCTGGATCTGGTGACTGTGAATAAGACCCCTGCTGGCATGTCGGGTGGGGTCAAAGCAAATCAAATCAATTGTTATTGGTCACATGTTTTACAGATTAATTTGTTCTGGATCTGGTGACTGTGAAAAGACCCCTGGTGAAATGTCGGGTGGGGTCAAAGCAAATCAAATCAATTGTTATTGGTCACATACACGTGTTTAGCAGATGTTATTGTTCTGGATCTGGTGACTGTGAAAAGACCCCTGGTGGCATGTCGGGCGGGGTCAAAACAAATCAAATCAAATGTTATTGGTCACAAACACGTGTTTAGCAGATTAATTTGTTCTGGATCTGGTGACTGTGAAAAGACCCCTGGTGGCATGTCAGGTGGGGTCAAAGCAAATCAAATCAAATGTTATTGGTCACATACACGTGTTTAGCAGAGGAATTTGTTCTGGATCTGGTGACTGTGAAAATACCCCTGGTGGCATGTCGGGTGGGGTCAAAGTAAATCAAATCAAATGTTATTTGTCACATACACGTGTTTAGCAGATGTTATTGTTCTGGATCTGGTGACTGTGAAAAGAACCCTGGTGGCATGTCGGGTGGGGTCAAAGAAAATCAAATCAAATGTTATTGGTCACATACATGTGTTTAGCAGATTAATTTGTTCTGGATCTGGTGACTGTGAAAAGACCCCTAATGGGGTCAAAGCAAATCAAATCAAATGTTATTGGTCACATACACGTGTTTAGCAGATTAATTTGTTCTGGATCTGGTGACTGTGAAAAGACCCCTGGTGGCATGTCGGTTGGGGTCAAAGCAAATCAAATCAAATGTTATTGGTCACATACACGTCTTTAGCAGATGAATTTGTTCTGGATCTGGTGACTGTGAATAAGACCCCTGCTGGCATGTCGGGTGGGGTCAAAGCAAATCCAATCAATTGTTATTGGTCACATGTTTTACAGATGAATTTGTTCTGGATCTGGTGACTGTGAATAGACCCCTGGTGAAATGTCGGGTGGGGTCAAAGCAAATCAAATCAATTGTTATTGGTCACATGATTTAGCAGATGAATTTGTTCTGTATCTGGTGACTGTGAAAATACCCCTGGTGGCATGTCGGTTGGGGTCGAAGCAAATCAAATCAAATGTTATTGGTCACATACACGTGTTTAGCAGATAAATTTGTTCTGGACCTGGTGACTGTGAAAAGACCCCTGGTAGCATGTCGGGTGGGGTCAAAGCAAATCAAATCAAATGTTATTGGTCACATACACGTGTTTAGCAGATTAATTTGTTCTGGATCTGGTGACTGTGAAAAGACCCCTGGTGTTATGTCGGGTGAGGTCAAAGCAAATCAAATCAAATGTTATTGGTCACATACACGTGTTTAGCAGATGTTATTGTTCTGGATCTGGTGACTGTGAAAAGACCCCTGGTGGCATGTCGGGCGGGGTCAAAACAAATCAAATCAAATGTTATTGGTCACAAACACGTGTTTAGCAGATTAATTTGTTCTGGATCTGGTGACTGTGAAAAGACCCCTGGTGGCATGTCAGGTGGGGTCAAAGTAAATCAAATCAAATGTTATTTGTCACATACACGTGTTTAGCAGATGAATTTGTTCTGGATCTGGTGACTGTGAATAAGACCCTTGCTGGCATGTCGGGTGGGGTCAAAGCAAATCAAATCAAGTGTTATTGGTCACATGTTTTACAGATGTTATTGTTCTGGATCTGGTGACTGTGAAAAGACCCCTGGTGAAATGTCGGGTGGGGTCAAAGCAAATCAAATCAAGTGTTATTGGTCACATGTTTAGCAGATGAATTTGTTCTGGATCTGGTGACTGTGAATAAGACCCTTGCTGGCATGTCGGGTGGGGTCAAAGCAAATCAAATCAAGTGTTATTGGTCACATGTTTTACAGATGAAATTGTTCTGGATCTGGTGACTGTGAAAAGACCCCTGGTGAAATGTCGGTAGGGGTCAAAGCAAATCAAATAAATTGTTATTGGTCACGTCACATACACGTGTTTAGCAGATGAATTTGTTCTGGATCTGGTGACTGTAAAAAGACCCCTGGTGGCATGTCAGGTGGGGTCAAAGCAAATCAAATCAAATGTTATTGGTCACATACACGTGTTTAGCAGGTGAATTTGTTCTGGATCTGGTGACTGTGAAAATGACCCTGGTGGCATGGCTGGTGGGGTTAAAGCAAATCAAATCAAATGTTATTGGTCACATACACATGTTTAGCAGATGTTATTGTTCTGGATCTGGTAACTGTGAAAAGACCCCTGGTGGCATGTCGGGTGGGGTCAAAGCAAATCAAATAAATTGTTATTGGTCACGTCACATACACGTGTTTAGCAGATGAATTGTTCTGGATCTGGTGACTGTGAATAAGACCCCTGCTGGTATGTCGGGTGGGGTCAAAGCAAATCCAATCAATTGTTATTGGTCACATGTTTTACAGATGAATTTGTTCTGGATCTGGTGACTGTGAATAGACCCCTGGTGAAATGTCGGGTGGGGTCAAAGCAAATCAAATCAATTGTTATTGGTCACATGTTTTAGCAGATGAATTTTGATCTGTATCTGGTGACTGTGAAAATACCCCTGGTGGCATGTCGGTTGGGGTCGAAGCAAATCAAATCAAATGTTATTAGTCACATACACGTGTTTAGCAGATTAATTTGTTCTGGACCTGGTGACTGTGAAAAGACCCCTGGTGGCATGTCGGGTGGGGTCAAAGCAAATCAAATCAATTGTTATTTGTCACATACACGTGTTTAGCAGATGTTATTGTTCTGGATCTGGTGACTGTGAAAAGACCCCTGGTAGCATGTCGGGTGGGGTCAAAGCAAATCAAATAAATTGTTATTGGTCACGTCACATACACGTGTTTAGCAGATGAATTGTTCTGGATCTGGTGACTGTGAATAAGACCCCTGCTGGTATGTCGGGTGGGGTCAAAGCAAATCAAATCAATTGTTATTGGTCACATGTTTTACAGATGAATTTGTTCTGGATCTGGTGACTGTGAATAGACCCTGGTGAAATGTCGGGTGGGGTCAAAGCAAATCAAATCAATTGTTATTGGTCACATGTTTTAGCAGATGAATTTTGATCTGTATCTGGTGACTGTGAAAATACCCCTGGTGGCATGTCGGTTGGGGTCGAAGCAAATCAAATCAAATGTTATTAGTCACATACACGTGTTTAGCAGATTAATTTGTTCTGGACCTGGTGACTGTGAAAAGACCCCTGGTGGCATGTCGGGTGGGGTCAAAGCAAATCAAATCAATTGTTATTTGTCACATACACGTGTTTAGCAGATGTTATTGTTCTGGATCTGGTGACTGTGAAAAGACCCCTGGTAGCATGTCGGGTGGGGTCAAAGCAAATCAAATAAATTGTTATTGGTCACGTCACATACACGTGTTTAGCAGATGAATTGTTCTGGATCTGGTGACTGTGAATAAGACCCCTGCTGGTATGTCGGGTGGGGTCAAAGCAAATCAAATCAATTGTTATTGGTCACATGTTTTACAGATGAATTTGTTCTGGATCTGGTGACTGTGAATAGACCCCTGGTGAAATGTCGGGTGGGGTCAAAGCAAATCAAATCAATTGTTATTGGTCACATGTTTTAGCAGATGAATTTTGATCTGTATCTGGTGACTGTGAAAATACCCCTGGTGGCATGTCGGTTGGGGTCGAAGCAAATCAAATCAAATGTTATTAGTCACATACACGTGTTTAGCAGATTAATTTGTTCTGGACCTGGTGACTGTGAAAAGACCCCTGGTGGCATGTCGGGTGGGGTCAAAGCAAATCAAATCAATTGTTATTTGTCACATACACGTGTTTAGCAGATGTTATTGTTCTGGATCTGGTGACTGTGAAAAGACCCCTGGTAGCATGTCGGGTGGGGTCAAAGCAAATCAAATCAAATGTTATTGGTCACATACACGTGTTTAGCAGATTAATTTGTTCTGGATCTGGTGACTGTGAAAAGACCCCTGGTGTTATGTCGGGTGAGGTCAAAGCAAATCAAATCAAATGTTATTGGTCACATACACGTGTTTAGCAGATGTTATTGTTCTGGATCTGGTGACTGTGAAAAGACCCCTGGTGGCATGTCGGGCGGGGTCAAAACAAATCAAATCAAATGTTATTGGTCACAAACACGTGTTTAGCAGATTAATTTGTTCTGGATCTGGTGACTGTGAAAAGACCCCTGGTGGCATGTCAGGTGGGGTCAAAGCAAATCAAATCAAATGTTATTGGTCACATACACGTGTTTAGCAGAGGAATTTGTTCTGGATCTGGTGACTGTGAAAATACCCCTGGTGGCATGTCGGGTGGGGTCAAAGTAAATCAAATCAAATGTTATTTGTCACATACACGTGTTTAGCAGATGAATTTGTTCTGGATCTGGTGACTGTGAATAATACCCCTGCTGGCATGTCGGGTGGGGTCAAAGCAAATCAAATCAAGTGTTATTGGTCACATGTTTTACAGATGAAATTGTTCTGGATCTGGTGACTGTGAAAAGACCCCTGGTGAAATGTCGGGTGGGGTCAAAGCAAATCAAATCAATTGTTATTGGTCACATACACGTGTTTAGCAGATGAATTTGTTCTGGATCTGGTGACTGTGAAAAGACCCCTGGTGGCATGTCGGTAGGGGTCAAAGCAAATCAAATAAATTGTTATTGGTCACGTCACATACACGTGTTTAGCAGATGAATTTGTTCTGGATCTGGTGACTGTAAAAAGACCCCTGGTGGCATGTCAGGTGGGGTCAAAGCAAATCAAATCAAATGTTATTGGTCACATACACGTGTTTAGCAGGTGAATTTGTTCTGGATCTGGTGACTGTGAAAATGACCCTGGTGGCATGTCTGGTGGGGTTAAAGCAAATCAAATCAAATGTTATTGGTCACATACACATGTTTAGCAGATGTTATTGTTCTGGATCTGGTAACTGTGAAAAGACCCCTGGTGGCATGTCGGGTGGGGTCAAAGCAAATCAAATAAATTGTTATTGGTCACGTCACATACACGTGTTTAACAGATGAATTTGTTCTGGATCTGGTGACTGTGAATAAGACCCCTGCTGGCATGTCGGGTGGGGTCAAAGCAAATCCAATCAATTGTTATTGGTCACATGTTTTACAGATGAATTTGTTCTGGATCTGGTGACTGTGAATAGACCCCTGGTGAAATGTCGGGTGGGGTCAAAGCAAATCAAATCAATTGTTATTGGTCACATGTTTTAGCAGATGAATTTTGATCTGTATCTGGTGACTGTGAAAATACCCCTGGTGGCATGTCGGTTGGGGTCGAAGCAAATCAAATCAATTGTTATTTGCCACATACACGTGTTTAGCAGATGTTATTGTTCTGGATCTGGTGACTGTGAAAAGACCCCTGGTAGCATGTCGGGTGGGGTCAAAGCAAATCAAATCAAATGTTATTGGTCACATACACGTGTTTAGCAGATTAATTTGTTCTGGATCTGGTGACTGTGAAAAGACCCCTGGTGTTATGTCGGGTGAGGTCAAAGCAAATCAAATCAAATGTTATTTGTCACATACACGTGTTTAGCAGATGTTATTGTTCTGGATCTGGTGACTGTGAAAAGACCCCTGGTGGCATGTCAGGTGGGGTCAAAGCAAATCAAATCAAATGTTATTGTTCATATACACGTGTTTAGCAGAGGAATTTGTTCTGGATCTGGTGACTGTGAAAATACCCCTGGTGGCATTTCGGGTGGGGTCAAAGTAAATCAAATCAAATGTTATTTGTCACATACACGTGTTTAGCAGATGAATTTGTTCTGGATCTGGTGACTGTGAATAAGACCCCTGCTGGCATGTCGGGTGGGGTCAAAGCAAATCAAATCAATTGTTATTGGTCACATGTTTTACAGATGAATTTGTTCTGGATCTGGTGACTGTGAAAAGACCCCTGGTGAAATGTCGGGTGGGGTCAAAGCAAATCAAATCAAATGTTATTGGTCACATACACGTGTTTAGAGGATGAATTTGTTCTGGATCTGGTGACTGTGAAAAGACCCCTGGTGGCATGTCTGGTGGGGTCAAAGCAAATCAAATCACATGTTATTGGTCACAGAACACGTGTTTAGCAGATAAATTTGTTCTGCATCTGGTGACTGTGAAAAGACCCCTGGTGGCATGTCGGGTGGGGTCAAAGCAAATCAAATAAATTGTTATTGGTCACGTCACATACACGTGTTTAGCAGATGAATTTGTTCTGGATCTGGTGACTGTGAAAAGACCCCTGGTGGCATGTCAAAGGAAGGGGTCAAAAGAAATCATATAAAAGGTTATTGGCCACATACACGTGTTTGGCAGATGTTATTGTTCTGGATCTGGTGACTGTGAAAATACCCCTGGTGGCATGCCGGGTGGGGTCAAAGCAAATCAAATCAAAAGTTATTGGTCACATACACGTGTTTAGCAGATGTTATTGTTCTGGATCTGGTGACTGTGAAAATACCCCTGGTGGTATGTCGGGTGGGGTCAAAGCAAATCAAATCAAATGTTATTTGTCACATACATGTGTTTAGCAGATGTTATTGTTCTGGATCTGGTGACGGTGAATAAGACCCCTGCTGGCATGTCGGGTGGGGTCAAAGCAACAATTTTTTTGTTGTTATTGGTCACGTCACATACACGTGTTTAGCAGATGAATTTGTTCTGGATCTGGTGACTGTGAAAAGACCCCTGGTGGCATGTCGGGTGGGGTCAAAACAAATCAAATCAAATGTAATTGGTCACAAACACGTGTTTAGCACATTAATTTGTTCTGGATCTGGTGACTTTGAAAAGACCCCTGGTGGGGTCAAAGCAAATCAAATCAAATGTTATTTGTCACATACATGTGTTTAGCAGATGTTATTGTTCTGGATCTGGTGACTGTGAATAAGACCCCTGCTGGCATGTCGGGTGGGGTCAAAGCAAATCAAATCAAATGTTTTTTGTCACATACATGTGTTTAGCAGATGTTATTGTTCTGGATCTGGTGACTGTGAATAAGACCCCTGCTGGCATGTCGGGTGGGGTCAAAGCAACAACATTTTTTTTGTTATTGGTCACGTCACATGCACGTGTTTAGCAGATGAATTTGTTCTGGATCTGGTGACTGTGAAAAGACCCCTGGTGGCATGTCAGGTGGGGTCAAAGGTAATCAAATCAAATGTTATTGGTCACGTCACATACACGTGTTTAGCAGATGAATTTGTTCTGGATCTGGTGACTGTGAAAAGACCCCTGGTGGCATGTCGGGTGGGGTCAAAGCAAATCATATAAAATGTTATTGGCCACATACACGTGTTTAGCAGATGTTATTGTTCTGGATCTGGTGACTGTGAAAATACCCCTGGTGGCATGTCGGGTGGGGTCAAAGCAAATCAAATTAAATGTAATTGGTCACAAACACGTGTTTAGCACATTAATTTGTTCTGGATCTGGTGACTGTGAAAAGACCCCTGGTGGGGACAAAGCAAATCAAATCAAATGTTATTGGTCACATACACGTGTTTAGCAGATGAATTTGTTCTGGATCTGGTGACTGTGAAAAGACCCCTGGTTGCATGTCGGGTGGGGTCAAAGCAAATCAAATGTTAATGGTCACATACACATGTTTAGCAGATGAATTTGTTCTGGATCTGGTGACTGTGAAAATACCCCTGGTGGCATGTCTGGTGGGGTTAAAGCAAATCAAATCAAATGTTATTGGTCACATACACATGTTTAGCAGATGAATTTGTTCTGGATCTGGTGACTGTGAAAATATCCCTGGTGGCATGTCGGGTGGGGTCAAAGCAAATCAAATCAAATGTTATTTGTCACATACATGTGTTTAGCAGATGTTATTGTTCTGGATCTGGTGACTGTGAATAAGACCCCTGCTGGCATGTCGGGTGGGGTCAAAGCAACAACAAAAAAATTGTTATTGGTCACGTCACATACACGTGTTTAGTAGATGAATTTGTTCTGGATCTGGTGACTGTGAAAAGACCCCTGGTGGCATGTCAGGTGGGGTCAAAGGTAATCAAATCAAATGTTATTGGTCACGTCACATACACGTGTTTAGCAGATGAATTTGTTCTGGATCTGGTGACTGTGAAAAGACCCCTGGTGGCATGTCGGGTGGGGTCAAAGCAAATCATATAAAATGTTATTGGCCACATACACGTGTTTAGCAGATGTTATTGTTCTGGATCTGGTGAATGTGAAAATACCCCTGGTGGCATGTCGGGTGGGGTCAAAGCAAATCAAATCAAATGGTATTGGTCACATACACGTGTTTAGCAGATGTTATTGTTCTGGATCTGGTGACTGTGAAAATACCCCTGGTGGTATGTCGGGTGGGGTCAAAGCAAATCAAATCAAATGTTATTTGTCACATACACGTGTTTAGCAGATGTTTTTGTTCTGGATCTGGTGACTGTGAAAAGACCCCTGGTGGCATGTCGGGTGGGGTCAAAACAAATCAAATCAAATGTAATTGGTCACAAACACGTGTTTAGCACATTAATTTGTTCTGGATCTGGTGACTTTGAAAAGACCCCTGGTGGGGTCAAAGCAAATCAAATCAAATGTTATTTGTCACATACATGTGTTTAGCAGATGTTATTGTTCTGGATCTGGTGACTGTGAATAAGACCCCTGCTGGCATGTCGGGTGGGGTCAAAGCAAATCAAATCAAATGTTATTTGTCACATACATGTGTTTAGCAGATGTTATTGTTCTGGATCTGGTGACTGTGAATAAGACCCCTGCTGGCATGTCGGGTGGGGTCAAAGCAACAACATTTTTTTTGTTATTGGTCACGTCACATGCACGTGTTTAGCAGATGAATTTGTTCTGGATCTGGTGACTGTGAAAAGACCCCTGGTGGCATGTCAGGTGGGGTCAAAGGTAATCAAATCAAATGTTATTGGTCACGTCACATACACGTGTTTAGCAGATGAATTTGTTCTGGATCTGGTGACTGTGAAAAGACCCCTGGTGGCATGTCGGGTGGGGTCAAAGCAAATCATATAAAATGTTATTGGCCACATACACGTGTTTAGCAGATGTTATTGTTCTGGATCTGGTGACTGTGAAAATACCCCTGGTGGCATGTCGGTTGGGGTCAAAGCAAATCAAATTAAATGTAATTGGTCACAAACACTTGTTTAGCACATTAATTTGTTCTGGATCTGGTGACTGTGAAAAGACCCCTGGTGGGGACAAAGCAAATCAAATCAAATGTTATTGGTCACATACACGTGTTTAGCAGATGAATTTGTTCTGGATCTGGTGACTGTGAAAAGACCCCTGGTTGCATGTCGGGTGGGGTCAAAGCAAATCAAATTTTAATGGTCACATACACATGTTTAGAAGATGAATTTGTTCTGGATCTGGTGACTGTGAAAATACCCCTGGTGGCATGTCTGGTGGGGTTAAAGCAAATCAAATCAAATGTTATTGGTCACATACACATGTTTAGCAGATGAATTTGTTCTGGATCTGGTGACTGTGAAAATATCCCTGGTGGCATGTCGGGTGGGGTCAAAGCAAATCAAATCAAATGTTATTTGTCACATACATGTGTTTAGCAGATGTTATTGTTCTGGATCTGGTGACTGTGAATAAGACCCCTGCTGGCATGTCGGGTGGGGTCAAAGCAACAACAAAAAAATTGTTATTGGTCACGTCACATACACGTGTTTAGCAGATGAATTTGTTCTGGATCTGGTGACTGTGAAAAGACCCCTGGTGGCATGTCAGGTGGGGTCAAAGGTAATCAAATCAAATGTTATTGGTCACGTCACATACACGTGTTTAGCAGATGAATTTGTTCTGGATCTGGTGACTGTGAAAAGACCCCTGGTGGCATGTCGGGTGGGGTCAAAGCAAATCATATAAAATGTTATTGGCCACATACACGTGTTTAGCAGATGTTATTGTTCTGGATCTGGTGACTGTGAAAATACCCCTGGTGGCATGTCGGGTGGGGTCAAAGCAAATCAAATCAAATGGTATTGGTCACATACACGTGTTTAGCAGATGTTATTGTTCTGGATCTGGTGACTGTGAAAATACACCTGGTGGTATGTCGGGTGGGGTCAAAGCAAATCAAATCAAATGTTATTTGTCACATACACGTGTTTAGCAGATGTTTTTGTTCTGGATCTGGTGACTGTGAAAAGACCCCTGGTGGCATGTCGGGTGGGGTCAAAACAAATCAAATCAAATGTAATTGGTCACAAACACGTGTTTAGCACATTAAGTTGTTCTGGATCTGGTGACTTTGAAAATACCCCTGGTGGTATGTCGGGTGGGGTCAAAGCAAATCAAATCAAATGTTATTTGTCACATACATGTGTTTAGCAGATGTTATTGTTCTGGATCTGGTGACGGTGAATAAGACCCCTGCTGGCATGTCGGGGGGGTCAAAGCAACAATTTTTTTGTTGTTATTGGTCACGTCACATACACGTGTTTAGCAGATGAATTTGTTCTGGATCTGGTGACTGTGAAAAGACCCCTGGTGAGGTCAAAGCAAATCAAATCAAATGTTATTGGTCACATACACGTGTTTAGCAGATGAATTTGTTCTGGATCTGGTGACTGTGAAAAGACCCCTGGTGGCATGTCTGGTGGGGTTAAAGCAAATCAAATCAAATGTTATTGGTCACATACACATGTTTAGCAGATGAATTTGTTCTGGATCTGGTGACTGTGAAAATATCCCTGGTGGCATGTCGGGTGGGGTCAAAGCAAATCAAATCAAATGTTATTTGTCACATACATGTGTTTAGCAGATGTTATTGTTCTGGATCTGGTGACTGTGAATAAGACCCCTGCTGGCATGTCGGGTGGGGTCAAAGCAACAACAAAAAAATTGTTGTTGGTCACGTCACATACACGTGTTTAGCAGATGAATTTGTTCTGGATCTGGTGACTGTGAAAAGACCCCTGGTGGCATGTCAGGTGGGGTCAAAGGTAATCAAATCAAATGTTATTGGTCACGTCACATACACGTGTTTAGCAGATGAATTTGTTCTGGATCTGGTGACTGTGAAAAGACCCCTGGTGGCATGTCGGGTGGGGTCAAAGCAAATCATATAAAATGTTATTGGCCACATACACGTGTTTAGCAGATGTTATTGTTCTGGATCTGGTGACTGTGAAAATACCCCTGGTGGCATGTCGGGTGGGGTCAAAGCAAATCAAATCAAATGGTATTGGTCACATACACGTGTTTAGCAGATGTTATTGTTCTGGATCTGGTGACTGTGAAAATACCCCTGGTGGTATGTCGGGTGGGGTCAAAGCAAATCAAATCAAATGTTATTTGTCACATACACGTGTTTAGCAGATGTTTTTGTTCTGGATCTGGTGACTGTGAAAAGACCCCTGGTGGCATGTCGGGTGGGGTCAAAACAAATCAAATCAAATGTAATTGGTCACAAACACGTGTTTAGCACATTAAGTTGTTCTGGATCTGGTGACTTTGAAAATACCCCTGGTGGTATGTCGGGTGGGGTCAAAGCAAATCAAATCAAATGTTATTTGTCACATACATGTGTTTAGCAGATGTTATTGTTCTGGATCTGGTGACGGTGAATAAGACCCCTGCTGGCATGTCGGGGGGGTCAAAGCAACAATTTTTTTGTTGTTATTGGTCACGTCACATACACGTGTTTAGCAGATGAATTTGTTCTGGATCTGGTGACTGTGAATAAGACCCCTGCTGGCATGTCGGGTGGGGTCAAAGCAACAACAAAAAAATTGTTATTGGTCACGTCACATACACGTGTTTAGCAGATGAATTTGTTCTGGATCTGGTGACTGTGAAAAGACCCCTGGTGGCATGTCAGGTGGGGTCAAAGGTAATCAAATCAAATGTTATTGGTCACGTCACATACACGTGTTTAGCAGATGAATTTGTTCTGGATCTGGTGACTGTGAAAAGACCCCTGGTGGCATGTCGGGTGGGGTCAAAGCAAATCATATAAAATGTTATTGGCCACATACACGTGTTTAGCAGATGTTATTGTTCTGGATCTGGTGACTGTGAAAATACCCCTGGTGGCATGTCGGGTGGGGTCAAAGCAAATCAAATCAAATGGTATTGGTCACATACACGTGTTTAGCAGATGTTATTGTTCTGGATCTGGTGACTGTGAAAATACCCCTGGTGGTATGTCGGGTGGGGTCAAAGCAAATCAAATCAAATGTTATTTGTCACATACACGTGTTTAGCAGATGTTTTTGTTCTGGATCTGGTGACTGTGAAAAGACCCCTGGTGGCATGTCGGGTGGGGTCAAAACAAATCAAATCAAATGTAATTGGTCACAAACACGTGTTTAGCACATTAAGTTGTTCTGGATCTGGTGACTTTGAAAATACCCCTGGTGGTATGTCGGGTGGGGTCAAAGCAAATCAAATCAAATGTTATTTGTCACATACATGTGTTTAGCAGATGTTATTGTTCTGGATCTGGTGACGGTGAATAAGACCCCTGCTGGCATGTCGGGGGGGTCAAAGCAACAATTTTTTTGTTGTTATTGGTCACGTCACATACACGTGTTTAGCAGATGAATTTGTTCTGGATCTGGTGACTGTGAAAAGACCCCTGGTGAGGTCAAAGCAAATCAAATCAAATGTTATTGGTCACATACACGTGTTTAGCAGATGAATTTGTTCTGGATCTGGTGACTGTGAAAAGACCCCTGGTGGCATGTCGGGTGGGGTCAAAACAAATCAAATCAAATGTAATTGGTCACAAACACGTGTTTAGCACATTAAGTTGTTCTGGATCTGGTGACTTTGAAAATACCCCTGGTGGTATGTCGGGTGGGGTCAAAGCAAATCAAATCAAATGTTATTTGTCACATACATGTGTTTAGCAGATGTTATTGTTCTGGATCTGGTGACGGTGAATAAGACCCCTGCTGGCATGTCGGGGGGGTCAAAGCAACAATTTTTTTGTTGTTATTGGTCACGTCACATACACGTGTTTAGCAGATGAATTTGTTCTGGATCTGGTGACTGTGAAAAGACCCCTGGTGAGGTCAAAGCAAATCAAATCAAATGTTATTGGTCACATACACGTGTTTAGCAGATGAATTTGTTCTGGATCTGGTGACTGTGAATAAGACCCCTGCTGGCATGTCGGGTGGGGTCAAAACAAATCAAATCAAATGTAATTGGTCACAAACACGTGTTTAGCACATTAATTTGTTCTGGATCTGGTGACTTTGAAAAGACCCCTGGTGAGGTCAAAGCAAATCAAATCAAATGTTATTGGTCACATACACGTGTTTAGCAGATGAATTTGTTCTGGATCTTGTGACTGTAAAAAGACCCCTGGTGGCATGTCGGGTGGGGTCAAAGCAAATCAAATCAAATGTTATTGGTCACATACACGTGTTTAGCAGATGAATTTGTTCTGGATCTGGTGACTGTAAAAAGACCCCTGGTGGCATGTCGGGTGGGGTCAAAGCAAATCAAATAAATTGTTATTGGTCACGTCACATACACGTGTTTAGCAGATGTTATTGTTCTGGATCTGGTGACTGTGAAAATAACCCTGGTGGTATGTCGGGTGGGGTCAAAGCAAATCAAATCAAATGTTATTTGTCACATACACGTGTTTAGCAGATGTTTTTGTTCTGGATCTGGTGACTGTGAAAAGACCCCTGGTGGCATGTCGGGTGGGGTCAAAACAAATCAAATCAAATGTAATTGGTCACAAACACGTGTTTAGCACATTAATTTGTTCTGGATCTGGTGACTTTGAAAAGACCCCTGGTGGGGTCAAAGCAAATCAAATCAAATGTTATTTGTCACATACATGTGTTTAGCAGATGTTATTGTTCTGGATCTGGTGACTGTGAATAAGACCCCTGCTGGCATGTCGGGTGGGGTCAAATCAAATCAAATCAAATGTTATTTGTCACATACATGTGTTTAGCAGATGTTATTGTTCTGGATCTGGTGACTGTGAATAAGACCCCTGCTGGCATGTCGGGTGGGGTCAAAGCAACAACATTTTTTTTGTATTGGTCACGTCACATGCACGTGTTTAGCAGATGAATTTGTTCTGGATCTGGTGACTGTGAAAAGACCCCTGGTGGCATGTCAGGTGGGGTCAAAGGTAATCAAATCAAATGTTATTGGTCACGTCACATACACGTGTTTAGCAGATGAATTTGTTCTGGATCTGGTGACTGTGAAAAGACCCCTGGTGGCATGTCGGGTGGGGTCAAAGCAAATCATATAAAATGTTATTGGCCACATACACGTGTTTAGCAGATGTTATTGTTCTGGATCTGGTGACTGTGAAAATACCCCTGGTGGCATGTCGGTTGGGGTCAAAGCAAATCAAATTAAATGTAATTGGTCACAAACACTTGTTTAGCACATTAATTGTTCTGGATCTGGTGACTGTGAAAAGACCCCTGGTGGGGACAAAGCAAATCAAATCAAATGTTATTGGTCACATACACGTGTTTAGCAGATGAATTTGTTCTGGATCTGGTGACTGTGAAAAGACCCCTGGTTGCATGTCGGGTGGGGTCAAAGCAAATCAAATGTTAATGGTCACATACACATGTTTAGAAGATGAATTTGTTCTGGATCTGGTGACTGTGAAAATACCCCTGGTGGCATGTCTGGTGGGGTTAAAGCAAATCAAATCAAATGTTATTGGTCACATACACATGTTTAGCAGATGAATTTGTTCTGGATCTGGTGACTGTGAAAATATCCCTGGTGGCATGTCGGGTGGGGTCAAAGCAAATCAAATCAAATGTTATTTGTCACATACATGTGTTTAGCAGATGTTATTGTTCTGGATCTGGTGACTGTGAATAAGACCCCTGCTGGCATGTCGGGTGGGGTCAAAGCAACAACAAAAAAATTGTTATTGGTCACGTCACATACATGTGTTTAGCAGATGAATTTGTTCTGGATCTGGTGACTGTGAAAAGACCCCTGGTGGCATGTCAGGTGGGGTCAAAGCAAATCAAATCAGATGTTATTGGTCACATACACGTGTTTAGCAGGTGAATTTGTTCTGGATCTGGTGACTGTGAAAAGACCCCTGGTGGCATGTCGGGTGGGGTCAAAGCAAATCAAATAAATTGTTATTGGTCACGTCACATACACGTGTTTGGCAGATGTTATTGTTCTGGATCTGGTGACTGTGAAAAAGACCCCTGCTGGCATGTCGGTTGGGGTCAAAGCAAAAAAAATAAATTGTTATTGGTCACGTCACATACACGTGTTTAGCAGATGTTATTGTTCTGGATCTGGTGACTGTGAAAATACCCCTGCTGGTATGTCGGGTGGGGTCAAAGCAAATCAAATCAAATGTTATTTGTCACATACACGTGTTTAGCAGATGTTTTTGTTCTGGATCTGGTGACTGTGAAAAGACCCCTGGTGGCATGTCGGGTGGGGTCAAAACAAATCAAATCAAATGTAATTGGTCACAAACACGTGTTTAGCACATTAATTTGTTCTGGATCTGGTGACTTTGAAAAGACCCCTGGTGGGGTCAAAGCAAATCAAATCAAATGTTATTTGTCACATACATGTGTTTAGCAGATGTTATTGTTCTGGATCTGGTGACTGTGAATAAGACCCCTGCTGGCATGTCGGGTGGGGTCAAATCAAATCAAATCAAATGTTATTTGTCACATACATGTGTTTAGCAGATGTTATTGTTCTGGATCTGGTGACTGTGAATAAGACCCCTGCTGGCATGTCGGGTGGGGTCAAAGCAACAAATTTTTTTTTGTTATTGGTCACGTCACATGCACGTGTTTAGCAGATGAATTTGTTCTGGATCTGGTGACTTTGAAAATACCCCTGGTGGTATGTCGGGTGGGGTCAAAGCAAATCAAATCAAATGTTATTTGTCACATACATGTGTTTAGCAGATGTTATTGTTCTGGATCTGGTGACGGTGAATAAGACCCCTGCTGGCATGTCGGGGGGGTCAAAGCAACAATTTTTTTGTTGTTATTGGTCACGTCACATACACGTGTTTAGCAGATGAATTTGTTCTGGATCTGGTGACTGTGAAAAGACCCCTGGTGAGGTCAAAGCAAATCAAATCAAATGTTATTGGTCACATACACGTGTTTAGCAGATGAATTTGTTCTGGATCTGGTGACTGTGAATAAGACCCCTGCTGGCATGTCGGGTGGGGTCAAAACAAATCAAATCAAATGTAATTGGTCACAAACACGTGTTTAGCACATTAATTTGTTCTGGATCTGGTGACTTTGAAAAGACCCCTGGTGAGGTCAAAGCAAATCAAATCAAATGTTATTGGTCACATACACGTGTTTAGCAGATGAATTTGTTCTGGATCTTGTGACTGTAAAAAGACCCCTGGTGGCATGTCGGGTGGGGTCAAAGCAAATCAAATCAAATGTTATTGGTCACATACACGTGTTTAGCAGATGAATTTGTTCTGGATCTGGTGACTGTAAAAGACCCCTGGTGGCATGTCGGGTGGGGTCAAAGCAAATCAAATAAATTGTTATTGGTCACGTCACATACACGTGTTTAGCAGATGTTATTGTTCTGGATCTGGTGACTGTGAAAATAACCCTGGTGGTATGTCGGGTGGGGTCAAAGCAAATCAAATCAAATGTTATTTGTCACATACACGTGTTTAGCAGATGTTTTTGTTCTGGATCTGGTGACTGTGAAAAGACCCCTGGTGGCATGTCGGGTGGGGTCAAAACAAATCAAATCAAATGTAATTGGTCACAAACACGTGTTTAGCACATTAATTTGTTCTGGATCTGGTGACTTTGAAAAGACCCCTGGTGGGGTCAAAGCAAATCAAATCAAATGTTATTTGTCACATACATGTGTTTAGCAGATGTTATTGTTCTGGATCTGGTGACTGTGAATAAGACCCCTGCTGGCATGTCGGGTGGGGTCAAATCAAATCAATCAAATGTTATTTGTCACATCATGTGTTTAGCAGATGTTATTGTTCTGGATCTGGTGGGACTGTGAATAAGACCCCTGCTGGCATGTCGGGTGGGGTCAAAGCAACAACATTTTTTGTTATTGGTCACGTCACATGCACGTGTTTAGCAGATGAATTTGTTCTGGATCTGGTGACTGTGAAAAGACCCCTGGTGGCATGTCAGGTGGGGTCAAAGGTAATCAATCAAATGTTATTGGTCACGTCACATACACGTGTTTAAGCAATGAATTTTGTTCTGGATCTGGTGACTGTGAAAAGACCCCTGGTGGCATGTCGGGTGGGGTCAAAGCAAATCATATAAATGTTATTGGCCACATACACGTGTTTAGCAGATGTTATTGTTCTGGATCTGGTGACTGTGAAAATACCCC
>NW_022264976.1:0-20223 GCF_002021735.2 Oncorhynchus kisutch | reverse complement strand
TCATTATGGAGGGGGCTGTTACAGCAGTTACATCATTATGAGGGGGCTGTTACAGCGGTTACATCATTATGGAGGGGGCTGTCACAGCGGTTATAATCATTATGGAGGGGGCTGTTTACAACGGTTATAACATTATGGAGGGGGCTGTTACAATGGTTACAACATTATGGAGGGGGCTGTCACAACATTATGGGGGGGGGATTGTTCAGCTGATACTCATTATGGAGGGGGCTGTTTACAACGGTTACATCATTATGGGGGGCTGTTACAACATTATGGGGGGGGGGCTGTTTAGCAGCTGATACATCATTATGGAGGGGGCTGTTACAAATATGGAGGGGGGGCTGTTACAACGGTTACAACATTATGGAGGGGGCTGTTACAACATTATGGGGGGCTGTTACAACGGTTACAACATTATGGAGGGGGCGGTTTACAACGGTTAAAACATTATGGAGGGGGCTGTTACAACGGTCACATCATTATGGGAGGTCTGTTACAAAGGTCACATCATTATGGAGGGGCTTGTTACAACTTATGGAGGGGGCTGTTACAATGGTTACAACATTATGGAGGGGGCTGTTACAGCTGTTACATCATTATGGAGGGGGCTTTGTACAGCAGTTACATCATTATGGAGGGGGCGTACAGCGGTGGTGGTTACTACATCATTATGGAGGGGGCTGTTACAACGGTTTATAACATTATGGAGGGGGCTGTTACAATGGTTACAACATTATGGAGGGGCTGTTACAATGGTTACAACATTATGGGGGGCTGTTACAACATTATGGGGGGGGATGTTACAGCTGATACATCATTATGGAGGGGGCTGTTACAACGGTTACATAATTATGGGAGGGCTGTTACAACATTATGGGGGGGGGCTGTTACAGCTGATACATCATTATGGAGGGGGCTGGGCTGTTACAACATATGGAGGGGGCTCTGTACAACGGTTACAACATTATGGAGGGGGCTGTTAACATTATGGAGGGGGCTGTTACAACGGTTACAACATTATGGAGGGGGCGTTACAGCAGTTACATCATTATGGAGGGGGCTGTAACAGCGGTTACATCATTATGGAGGGGGCTGTTACAACAGTTAACAACATTATGGAGGGGCTGTACAATGGTACAAATTATGGAGGGGGCTGTTACAATGGTTACAACATTATGGAGGGGGCTGTTACAACATTATGGAGGGGGCTGTACAGCTGTACATCATTATGGAGGGGGCTGTTACAACGGTTACATCATTATGGGAGGGCTGTTACAACGGTCACATCATTATGGGAGGGCTGTTACAACATTATGGGGGGGGCTGTTACAGCTGATACATCATATGGATGGGGGGGGCTGTTACAACATTATGGAGGGGGCTGTTACAGCTGATACATCATTATGGAGGGGGCTGTTACAACATTATGGAGGGGGCTGTTACAACGGTTACAACATTATGGAGGGGGCTGTTACAATGGTTACAACATTATGGAGGGGGCTGTTACAACGGTTACAACATTATGGAGGGGGCTGTTACAACATTATGGAGGGGGCTGTTACAACGGTTACAACATTATGGAGGGGGCTGTTACAGCTGTTACAACATTATGGAGGGGGCTGTTACAGCTGATACATCATTATGGAGGGGGCTGTTACAACATTCTGGAGGGGGCTGTTACAATTATGGAGGGGGCTGTACAACGGTTACAACATTATGGAGGGGCTGTTACAATGGTTACAACATTATGGAGGGGGCTGTCACAGCTGTTACATCATTATGGAGGGGGCTGTCACAGCTGTTACATCATTATGGAGGGGCGCTGTTACAACATTATGGAGGGGGCTGTACAACGGTTACAACATTATGGAGGGGGCTGTTACAACATTATGGAGGGGGCTGTTACAACGGTTACAACAGTATGGAGGGGGCTGTTACAACGGTTACAACATTATGGAGGGGCTGTTACAACGGTCACATCATTATGGGAGGTCTGTTACAAAGGTCACATCATTATGGAGGGGGCTGTTACAACATTATGGAGGGGGCTGTTACAATGGTTACAACATTATGGAGGGGGCTGTTACAGCTGTTACATCATTATGGAGGGGGCTGTTACAGCAGTTACATCATTATGGAGGGGGCTGTCACAGCGGTACATCATTATGGAGGGGGCTGTTACAACGGTTATAACATTATGGAGGGGGCTGTTACAATGGTTACAACATTATGGAGGGGGCTGTTACAACATTATGGAGGGGCTGTTACAGCTGATACATCATTATGGAGGGGGCTGTTACAATGGTTACATCATTATGGGAGGGCTGTTACAACATTATGGGGGGGGCTGTTACAGCTGAACATCATTATGGAGGGGGGCTGTTACAACATTATGGAGGGGCTGTTACAGCTGATACATCATTATGGAGGGGGCTGTTACAACATTATGGAGGGGGCTGTTACAACAGTTACAACATTATGGAGGGGGTGCTGTTACAATGGTTACAACATTATGGAGGGGGCTGTTACAACATTATGGAGGGGGCTGTTACAGCTGATACATCATTTTGGAGGAGGCTGTTACAACGGTTACATCATTATGGGAGGGCTGTTACAACATTATGGGGGGGGGGCTGTTACAGCTGATACATCATTATGGTGGGGGCTGTTACAACATTATGGAGGGGGCTGTTACAGCTGATACATCATTATGGGGGGGGCTGTTACAACATTATGAGGGGGCTGTTACAACGGTTACAACATTATGGAGGGGGCTGTTAGTTACAATGGTTACAACATTATGGAGGGGGCTGTTACAACGGTTACAACATTATGGAGGGGGCTGTTACAACATTATGGAGGGGGCTGTTACAACGGTTACAACATTATGGAGGGGGCTGTTACAGCTGTTACAACATTATGGAAGGGGCTGTTACAGCTGTTACAACATTATGGAGGGGGCTGTCACAACATTATGGAGGGGGCTGTTACAGTGATACATCATTATGGAGGGGGGCTGTTACAACATTCTGGAGGGGCTGTTACAACATTATGGAGGGGGCTGTCACAGCTGTTACATCATTATGGAGGGGGCTGTCACAGCGTTACATCATTATGGAGGGGGCTGGTACAACATTATGGAGGGGGCTGTTACAACGGTTAACATTATGGAGGGGGCTGTTACAACGGTCACATCATTATGGGAGGTCTGTTACAAAGGTCACATCATTATGGAGGGGGCTGTTACAATTATGGAGGGGGCTGTTACAATGGTTACAACATTATGGAGGGGCTGTTACAGCTGGTTACATCATTATGGAGGGGGCTGTTACAGCAGTTACATCATTATGGAGGGGGCTGTCACAGCGGTTACATCATTATGGAGGGGGCTGTTACAACGGTTAAACATTATGGAGGGGGCTGTTACAATGGTTACAACATTATGGAGGGGGCTGTTACAATGGTTACAACATTATGGAGGGGGCTGTTACAACATTATGGGGGGGGGGATGTTACAGCTGATACATCATTATGGAGGGGGCTGTTACAACGGTTACATCATTATGGGAGGGCTGTTACAACATTATGGGGGGGGGGGCTGTTACAGCTGATACATCATTATGGAGGGGGGCTGTTACAACATTATGGAGGGGGCTGTTACAACGGTTACAACATTATGGAGGGGGCTGTTACAACATTATGGAGGGGCTGTTACAACGGTTACAACATTATGGAGGGGGCTGTTACAGCAGTTACATCATTATGGAGGGGGCTGTCACAGCGGTTACATCATTATGGAGGGGGCTGTTACAACAGTTACAACATTATGGAGGGGGCTGTTACAATGGTTACAACATTATGGAGGGGGCTGTTACAATGGTTACAACATTATGGAGGGGGCTGTTACAACATTATGGAGGGGGCTGTTACAGCTGCTACATCATTATGGAGGGGGGGGGCTGTTACAACGGTTACATCATTATGGGAGGCTGTTACAACGGTCACATCATTATGGGAGGCTGTTACAACATTATGGGGGGGGGGGGGCTGTTACAGCTGATACATCATTATGGAGGGGGCTGTTACAACATTATGGAGGGGGCTGTTACAGCTGATACATCATTATGGAGGGGGCTGTTACAACATTATGGAGGGGGCTGTTACAACGGTTACAACATTATGGAGGGGGCTGTTACAATGGTTACAACATTATGGAGGGGCTGTTACAACGGTTACAACATTATGGAGGGGGCTGTTACAACATTATGGAGGGGGCTGTTACAACGGTTACAACATTATGGAGGGGGCTGTTACAGCTGTTACAACATTATGGAGGGGGCTGTTACAGCTGATACATCATTATGGAGGGGGCTTTACAACATTATGGAGGGGGCTGTTACAACATTATGGAGGGGGCTGTTACAGCTGTTACAACATTATGGAGGGGGCTGTCACAGCTGTTACAACATTATGGAGGGGGCTGTCACAGCTGTTACATCATTATGAAGGGGGCTGTCACAGCTGTTACATCATTATGGAGGGGGCTGTTACAACATTATGGAGGGGGCTGTTACAACGGTTACAACATTATGGAGGGGGCTGTTACAACATTATGGAGGGGGCTGTTACAACGGTTACAACAGTATGGAGGGGCTGTTACAACGGTTACAACATTATGGAGGGGGCTGTTACAACGGTCACATCATTATGGGAGGTCTGTTACAAAGGTCACATCATTATGGAGGGGGCTGTTACAACATTATGGAGGGGGCTGTTACAATGGTTACAACATTATGGAGGGGGCTGTTACAAGCTGTTACATCATTATGGAGGGGGCTGTTACAGCAGTTACATCATTATGGAGGGGGCTGTCACAGCGGTTACATCATTATGGAGGGGGCTGTTACAACGGTTATAACATTATGGAGGGGGCTGTTACAATGGTTACAACATTATGGAGGGGGCTGTTACAATGGTTACAACATTATGGAGGGGGCTGTTACAACATTATGGAGGGGGCTGTTACAGCTGATACATCATTATGGAGGGGGCTGTTACAATGGTTACATCATTATGGGAGGGCTGTTACAACATTATGGGGGGGGGGTGTTACAGCTGATACATCATTATGGAGGGGGCTGTTACAACATTATGGAGGGGGCTGTTACAGCTGATACATCATTATGGAGGGGGCTGTTACAACATTATGGAGGGGGCTGTTACAACGGTTACAACATTATGGAGGGGGCTGTTACAACGGTTACAACATTATGGAGGGGCTGTTACAACATTATGGGGGGGGATGTACAGCTGATACAACATTATGGGGGGGGCTGTTACAACGGTTACATCATTATGGAGGGCTGTCACAACATTATGGAGGGGGTGACAGCTGTTACATCATTATGGAGGGGGCTGTTACAACATTCTGGAGGGGGCTGTTACAACATTATGGAGGGGGCTGTTACAGCTTACATCATTATGGAGGGGGCTGTCAAAGCGTTACATCATTATGGAGGGGGCTGTTACAAACATTATGGAGGGGGCTGTTACAACGGTTACAACATTATGGAGGGGGCTGTTACATCATTATGGAGGGGGCTGTTACAACATTATGGAGGGGGATGTTACAGCTGTTACATCATTATGGAGGGGGCTGTTACAACGGTTACATCATTATGGGAGGGCTGTTACAACATTATGGGGGGGGGCTGTTACAGCTGATACATCATTATGGAGGGGGCTGTTACAACATTATGGAGGGGGCTGTTACAACGGTTACAACATTATGGAGGGGGCTGTTACAACATTATGGAGGGGGCTGTTACAACGGTTACAACATTATGGAGGGGGCTGTTACAGCAGTTACATCATTATGGAGGGGGCTGTCACAGCGGTTACATCATTATGGAGGGGGCTGTTACAACAGTTACAACATTATGCAGGGGGGTTACAATGGTTACAACATTATGGAGGGGGCTGTTACAATGGTTACAACATTATGGAGGGGGCTGTTACAACATTATGGAGGGGGCTGTTACAGCTGCTACATCATTATGGAGGGGGCTGTTACAACGGTTACATCATTATGGGAGGGCTGTTACAACGGTCACATCATTATGGGAGGGCTGTTACAACATTATGGGGGGGGGCTGTTACAGCTGATACATCATTATGGAGGGGGCTGTTACAACATTATGGAGGGGGCTGTTACAGCTGATACATCATTATGGAGGGGGCTGTTACAACATTATGGAGGGGGCTGTTACAACGGTTACAACATTATGGAGGGGGCTGTTACAATGGTTACAACATTATGGGGGGGCTGTTACAACGGTTACAACATTATGGAGGGGGCTGTTACAACATTATGGAGGGGGCTGTTACAACGGTTACAACATTATGGAGGGGGCTGTTACAGCTGTTACAACATTATGGAGGGGGCTGTTACAGCTGATACATCATTATGGAGGGGGCTGTTACAACATTCTGGAGGGGGCTGTTACAACATGGAGGGGGCTGTTACAACGGTTACAACATTATGGAGGGGGCTGTTACAATGGTTACAACATTATGGAGGGGGCTGTCACAGCTGTTACATCATTATGGAGGGGGCTGTCACAGCTGTTACATCATTATGGAGGGGGCTGTTACAACATTATGGAGGGGGCTGTTACAACGGTTACAACATTATGGAGGGGGCTGTTACAACATTATGGAGGGGCTGTTACAACGGTTACAACAGTATGGAGGGGGCTGTTACAACGGTTACAACATTATGGAGGGGGCTGTTACAACGGTCACATCATTATGGGAGGTCTGTTACAAAGGTCACATCATTATGGAGGGGGCTGTTACAACATTATGGAGGGGGCTGTTACAATGGTTACAACATTATGGAGGGGGCTGTTACAGCTGTTACATCATTATGGAGGGGGCTGTTACAGCAGTTACATCATTATGGAGGGGGCTGTCACAGCGGTTACATCATTATGGAGGGGGCTGTTACAACGGTTATAACATTATGGAGGGGGCTGTTACAATGGTTACAACATTATGGAGGGGGCTGTTACAACATTATGGAGGGGGCTGTTACAGCTGATACATCATTATGGAGGGGGCTGTTACAATGGTTACATCATTATGGGAGGGCTGTTACAACATTATGGGGGGGGGCTGTTACAGCTGATACATCATTATGGAGGGGGCTGTTACAACATTATGGAGGGGGCTGTTACAGCTGTTACATCATTATGGAGGGGGGCTGTTACAACATTATGGAGGGGGCTGTTACAACAGTTACAACATTATGGAGGGGGCTGTTACAATGGTTACAACATTATGGAGGGGGCTGTTACAACATTATGGAGGGGGCTGTTACAGCTGATACATCATTTTGGAGGAGGCTGTTACAACGGTTACATCATTATGGGAGGGGCTGTTACAACATTATGGGGGGGGGGCTGTTACAGCTGATACATCATTATGGTGGGGGCTGTTACAACATATGGAGGGGGCTGTTACAGCTGATACATCATTATGGAGGGGGCTGTTACACATTATGTAGGGGGCTGTTACAACGGTTACAACATTATGGAGGGGGCTGTTACAATGGTTACAACATTATGGAGGGGGCTGTTACAACGGTTACAACATTATGGAGGGGGCTGTTACAACATTATGGAGGGGGCTGTTACAACGGTTACAACATTATGGAGGGGGCTGTTACAGCTGTTACAACATTATGGAAGGGGCTGTTACAGCTGTTACAACATTATGGAGGGGGCTGTCACAACATTATGGAGGGGGCTGTTACAGCTGATACATCATTATGGAGGGGGCTGTTACAACATTCTGGAGGGGGCTGTTACAACATTATGGAGGGGGCTGTCCCAGCTGTTACATCATTATGGAGGGGCTGTCACAGCTGTTACATCATTATGGAGGGGGCTGTTACAACATTATGGAGGGGGCTGTTACAACGGTTACAACATTATGGAGGGGGCTGTTACAACGGTCACATCATTATGGGAGGTCTGTTACAAAGGTCACATCATTATGGAGGGGGCTGTTACAACTTATGGAGGGGGCTGTTACAATGGTTACAACATTATGGAGGGGGCTGTTACAGCTGTTACATCATTATGGAGGGGGCTGTTACAGCAGTTACATCATTATGGAGGGGGCTGTCACAGCGGTTACATCATTATGGAGGGGGCTGTTACAACGGTTATAACATTATGGAGGGGGCTGTTACAATGGTTACAACATTATGGAGGGGGCTGTTACAATGGTTACAACATTATGGAGGGGGCTGTTACAACATTATGGGGGGGGGGATGTTACAGCTGATACATCATTATGGAGGGGGCTGTTACAACGGTTACATCATTATGGGAGGGCTGTTACAACATTATGGGGGGGGGGGGGCTGTTACAGCTGATACATCATTATGGAGGGGGCTGTTACAACATTATGGAGGGGGCTGTTACAACGGTTACAACATTATGGAGGGGGCTGTTACAACATTATGGAGGGGGCTGTTACAACGGTTACAACAATATGGAGGGGGGCTGTTACAGCAGTTACATCATTATGGAGGGGGCTGTCACAGCGGTTACATCATTATGGAGGGGGCTGTTACAACAGTTACAACATTATGGAGGGGGCTGTTACAATGGTTACAACATTATGGAGGGGGCTGTTACAATGGTTACAACATTATGGAGGGGGCTGTTACAACATTATGGAGGGGGCTGTTACAGCTGCTACATCATTATGGAGGGGGCTGTTACAACGGTTACATCATTATGGGAGGGCTGTTACAACGGTCACATCATTATGGGAGGGCTGTTACAACATTATGGGGGGGGGCTGTTACAGCTGATACATCATTATGGAGGGGGCCTGTTACAACATTATGGAGGGGGCTGTTACAGCTGATACATCATTATGGAGGGGGCTGTTACAACATTATGGAGGGGGCTGTTACAACGGTTACAACATTATGGAGGGGGCTGTTACAATGGTTACAACATTATGGAGGGGGCTGTTACAACGGTTACAACATTATGGAGGGGGCTGTTACAACATTATGGACGGGGCTGTTACAACGGTTACAACATTATGGAGGGGCTGTTACAGCTGTTACAACATTATGGAGGGGGCTGTTACAGCTGATACATCATTATGGAGGGGGCTCTTACAACATTCTGGAGGGGGCTGTTACAACATTATGGAGGGGGCTGTTACAGCTGTTACAACATTATGGAGGGGGCTGTCACAGCTGTGTTACAACATTATGGAGGGGGCTGTCACAGCTGTTACATCATTATGAAGGGGGCTGTCACAGCTGTTACATCATTATGGAGGGGGCTGTTACAACATTATGGAGGGGCTGTTACAACGGTTACAACATTATGGAGGAGGCTGTTACAACATTATGGAGGGGGCTGTTACAACGGTTACAACAGTATGGAGGGGGCTGTTACAACGGTTACAACATTATGGAGGGGGCTGTTACAACGGTCACATCATTATGGGAGGTCTGTTACAAAGGTCACATCATTATGGAGGGGGCTGTTACAACATTATGGAGGGGGCTGTTACAATGGTTACAACATTATGGAGGGGGCTGTTAAAGCTGTTACATCATTATGGAGGGGGCTGTTACAGCAGTTACATCATTATGGAGGGGGCTGTCACAGCGGTTACATCATTATGGAGGGGGCTGTTACAACGGTTATAACATTATGGAGGGGGCTGTTACAATGGTTACAACATTATGGGGGGGGGCTGTTACAATGGTTACAACATTATGGAGGGGGCTGTTACAACATTATGGAGGGGCTGTTACAGCTGATACATCATTATGGAGGGGGCTGTTACAATGGTTACATCATTATGGGAGGGCTGTTACAACATTATGGGGGGGGGGCTGTTACAGCTGATACATCATTATGGAGGGGGCTGTTACAACATTATGGAGGGGGCTGTTACAGCTGATACATCATTATGGAGGGGGCTGCTGTTACAACATTATGGAGGGGGCTGTTAAACGGTTACAACATTATGGAGGGGGCTGTTACAATGGTTACAACATTATGGAGGGGGCTGTTACAACATTATGGGGGGGGGATGTTACAGCTGATACAACATTATGGAGGGGGCTGTTACAACGGTTACATCATTATGGGAGGGCTGTCACAACATTATGGAGGGGGCTGTTACAGCTGATACATCATTATGGAGGGGGCTGTTACAACATTCTGGAGGGGGCTGTTACAACATTATGGAGGGGGCTGTCACAGCTATTACATCATTATGGAGGGGGCTGTCAAAGCTGTTACATCATTATGGAGGGGGCTGTTACAACATTATGGAGGGGGCTGTTACAACGGTTACAACATTATGGAGGGGGCTGTTACATCATTATGGAGGGGGCTGTTACAACATTATGGAGGGGGCTGTTACAACGGTTACAACATTATGGAGGGGGCTGTTACAACGGTTACAACATTATGGAGGGGGCTGTTACAACGGTCACATCATTATGGGAGGTCTGTTACAAAGGTCACATCATTATGGAGGGGGCTGTTACAACTTATGGAGGGGGCTGTTACAATGGTTACAACATTATGGAGGGGGCTGTTACAGCTGTTACATCATTATGGAGGGGGCTGTTACAGCAGTTACATCATTATGGAGGGGGCTGTCACAGCGGTTACATCATTATGGAGGGGGCTGTTACAACGGTTATAACATTATGGAGGGGGCTGTTACAATGGTTACAACATTATGGAGGGGGCTGTTACAATGGTTACAACATTATGGAGGGGGCTGTTACAACATTATGGGGGGGGGATGTTACAGCTGATACATCATTATGGAGGGGGCTGTTACAACGGTTACATAATTATGGGAGGGCTGTTACAACATTATGGGGGGGGGGGGGGCGGGGGGGGCTGTTACAGCTGATACATCATTATGGAGGGGGCTGTTACAACATTATGGAGGGGGCTGTTACAACGGTTACAACATTATGGAGGGGGCTGTTACAACATTATGGAGGGGGCTGTTACAACGGTTACAACATTATGGAGGGGGCTGTTACAACGGTTACAAATTATGGAGGGGGCTGTTACAACGGTCACATCATTATGGGAGGTCTGTTACAAAGGTCACATCATTATGGAGGGGGCTGTTACAACTTATGGAGGGGGCTGTTACAATGGTTACAACATTATGGAGGGGGCTGTTACAGCTGTTACATCATTATGGAGGGGGCTGTTACAGCAGTTACATCATTATGGAGGGGGCTGTCACAGCGGTTACATCATTATGGAGGGGGCTGTTACAACGGTTATAACATTATGGAGGGGGCTGTTACAATGGTTACAACATTATGGAGGGGGCTGTTACAATGGTTACAACATTATGGAGGGGGCTGTTACAACATTATGGGGGGGGATGTTACAGCTGATACATCATTATGGAGGGGGCTGTTACAACGGTTACATAATTATGGGAGGGCTGTTACAACATTATGGGGGGGGGGGGCTGTTACAGCTGATACATCATTATGGAGGGGGGCTGTTACAACATTATGGAGGGGGCTGTTACAACGTTACAACATTATGGAGGGGGCTGTTACAACATTATGGAGGGGGCTGTTACAACGGTTACAACATTATGGAGGGGGCTGTTACAACGGTTACAACATTATGGAGGGGGCTGTTACAACGGTCACATCATTATGGGAGGTCTGTTACAAAGGTCACATCATTATGGGGGGGGCTGTTACAACTTATGGAGGGGGCTGTTACAATGGTTACAACATTATGGAGGGGGCTGTTACAGCTGTTACATCATTATGGAGGGGGCTGTTACAGCAGTTACATCATTATGGAGGGGCTGTCACAGCGGTTATTATCATTATGGAGGGGGCTGTTACAACGGTTATAACATTATGGAGGGGGCTGTTACAATGGTTACAACATTATGGAGGGGGCTGTTACAATGGTTACAACATTATGGAGGGGGCTGTTACAACATTATGGGGGGATGGGGGGATGTTACAGCTGATACATCATTATGGAGGGGGCTGTTACAACGGTTACATCATTATGGGAGGGCTGTTACAACATTATGGGGGGGGGGCTGTTACAGCTGATACATCATTATGGAGGGGGCTGTTACAACATTATGGGGGGGCGGCTGTTACAACGGTTACAACATTATGGAGGGGGCTGTTACAACGTTATGGAGGGGGCTGTTACAACGGTTACAACATTATGGAGGGGGCTGTTACAACGGTTACAACATTATGGAGGGGCTGTTACAACGGTCACATCATTATGGGAGGTCTGTTACAAAGGTCACATCATTATGGGGGGCTGTTCTGTTACAACTTATGGAGGGGGCTGTTACAATGGTTACAACATTATGGAGGGGGCTGTTACAGCTGTTACATCATTATGGAGGGGGCTGTTACAGCAGTTACATCATTATGGAGGGGGCTGTCACAGCGGTTACATCATTATGGAGGGGCTGTTACAACGGTTATAACATTATGGAGGGGGCTGTTACAATGGTTACAACATTATGGAGGGGGCTGTTACAATGGTTACAACATTATGGAGGGGGCTGTACTACAACATTATGGGGGGGGGGATGTTACAGCTGATACATCATTATGGAGGGGGCTGTTACAACGGTTACATCATTATGGGAGGGCTGTTACAACATTATGGGGGGGGGCTTTACAGCTGATACATCATATGGAGGGGGCTGTTACAACATTATGGAGGGGGCTGTTACAACGGTTACAACATTATGGAGGGGGCTGTTACAACATTATGGAGGGGGCTGTTACAACGGTTACAACATTATGGAGGGGGCTGTTACAGCTGATACATCATTATGGAGGGGGCCTGTTACAACATTATGGAGGGGGCTGTTACAGCTGAACATCATTATGGAGGGGGCTGTTACAACATTATGGAGGGGGCTGTTACAACGGTTACAACATTATGGAGGGGGCTGTTACAATGGTTACAACATTATGGAGGGGGCTGTTACAACGGTTACAACATTATGGAGGGGGCTGTTACAACATTATGGACGGGGCTGTTACAACGGTTACAACATTATGGAGGGGGCTGTTACAACATTATGGAGGGGGCTGTTACAGCTGTTACAACATTATGGAGGGGGCGGGGCTGTACACAGCTGTACAACATTATGGAGGGGGCTGTCACAGCTGTTACATCATTATGAAGGGGCTGTCACAGCTGTTACATCATTATGGAGGGGGCTGTTACAACATTATGGAGGGGGCTGTTACAACGGTTACAACATTATGGAGGAGGCTGTTACAACATTATGGAGGGGGCTGTTACAACGGTTACAACATTATGGAGGGGGCTGTTACAACGGTTACAACATTATGGAGGGGGGGGCTGTTACAACGGTCACATCATTATGGGAGGTCTGTTACAAAGGTCACATCATTATGGAGGGGCTGTTACAACATTATGGAGGGGGCTGTTACAATGGTTACAACATTATGGAGGGGGCTGTTAAAGCTGTTACATCATTATGGAGGGGCTGTTACAGCAGTTACATCATTATGGAGGGGGCTGTCACAGCGGTTACATCATTAGGAGGGGGCTGTTACAACGGTTATAACATTATGGGGAGGGGCTGTTACAATGGTTACAACATTATGGAGGGGGCTGTTACAATGGTTACAACATTATGGAGGGGGCTGTTACAACATTATGGGGGGGGGCTTTACAGCTGATACATCATTATGGAGGGGGCTGTTACAATGGTTACATCATTATGGGAGGGCTGTTACAACATTATGGGGGGGGGGGGGGCTGTTACAGCTGATACATCATTATGGAGGGGCTGTTACAACATTATGGAGGGGGCTGCTGTTACAGCTGATACATCATTATGGAGGGGGCTGTTACAACATTATGGAGGGGGCTGTTACAACGGTTACAACATTATGGAGGGGGCTGTTACAATGGTTACAACATTATGGAGGGGGCTGTTACAACATTATGGGGGGGGATGTTACAGCTGATACAACATTATGGAGGGGGCTGTTACAACGGTTACATCATTATGGGGAGGGCTGTCACACAATTATGGAGGGGGCTGTTACAGCTGATACATCATTATGGAGGGGGCTGTTACAACATTCTGGAGGGGGCTGTTACAACATTATGGAGGGGGCTGTCACAGCTATTACATCATTATGGAGGGGGCTGTCAAAGCTGTTACATCATTATGGAGGGGGCTGTTACAACATTATGGGGGGGGCTGTTACAACGGTTACAACATTATGGAGGGGGCTGTTACATCATTATGGAGGGGGCTGTTACAACATTATGGAGGGGGCTGTTACAACGGTTACAACATTATGGAGGGGGCTGTTACAACGGTTACAACATTATGGAGGGGGCTGTTACAACGGTCACATCATTATGGGAGGTCTGTTACAAAGGTCACATCATTATGGAGGGGGCTGTTACAACTTATGGAGGGGGCTGTTACAATGGTTACAACATTATGGAGGGGGCTGTTACAGCTGTTACATCATTATGGAGGGGGCTGTTACAGCAGTTACATCATTATGGAGGGGGTGTCACAGCGGTTACATCATTATGGAGGGGGCTGTTACAACGGTTATAAACATTATGGAGGGGGCTGTTACAATGGTTACAACATTATGGAGGGGGCTGTTACAATGGTTACAACATTATGGAGGGGGCTGTTACAACATTATGGGGGGGGGATGTTACAGCTGATACATCATTATGGAGGGGGCTGTTACAACGGTTACATAATTATGGGAGGGCTGTTACAACATTAGGGGGGGGGGGGGGGGCTGTTACAGCTGATACATCATTATGGAGGGGGCTGTTACAACATTATGGAGGGGGCTGTTACAACGGTTACAACATTAGGATGGAGGGGGCTGTTACAACATTATGGAGGGGGCTGTTACAACGGTTACAACATTATGGAGGGGGCTGTTACAACGGTTACAACATTATGGAGGGGCTGTTACAACGGTCACATCATTATGGGAGGTCTGTTACAAAGGTCACATCATTATGGAGGGGGCTGTTACAACTTATGGAGGGGGCTGTTACAATGGTTACAACATTATGGAGGGGGCTGTTACAGCTGTTACATCATTATGGAGGGGGCTGTTACAGCAGTTACATCATTATGGAGGGGGCTGTCACAGCGGTTACATCATTATGGAGGGGGCTGTTACAACGGTTATAACATTATGGAGGGGGCTGTTACAATGGTTACAACATTATGGAGGGGGCTGTTACAATGGTTACAACATTATGGAGGGGGCTGTTACAACATTATGGGGGGGGATGTTACAGCTGATACATCATTATGGAGGGGGCTGTTACAACGGTTACATCATTATGGGAGGGCTGTTACAACATTATGGGGGGGGGGGCTGTTACAGCTGATACATCATATGGAGGGGGCTGTTACAACATTATGGAGGGGGCTGTTACAACGGTTACAACATTATGGAGGGGGCTGTTACAACATTATGGATGGAGGGGGCTGTTACAACGGTTACAACATTATGGAGGGGGCTGTTACAACGGTTACAACATTATGGAGGGGCTGTTACAACGGTCACATCATTATGGGAGGTCTGTTACAAAGGTCACATCATTATGGAGGGGGCTGTTACAACTTATGGAGGGGCTGTTACAATGGTTACAACATTATGGAGGGGGCTGTTACAGCTGTTACATCATTATGGAGGGGGCTGTTACAGCAGTTACATCATTATGGAGGGGGCTGTCACAGCGGTTACATCATTATGGAGGGGGCTGTTACAACGGTTATAACATTATGGAGGGGGCTGTTACAATGGTTACAACATTATGGAGGGGGCTGTTACAATGGTTACAACATTATGGAGGGGGCTGTTACAACATTATGGGGGGGGGATGTTACAGCTGATACATCATTATGGAGGGGGCTGTTACAACGGTTACATCATTATGGGAGGGCTGTTACAACATTATGGGGGGGGGGCTGTTACAGCTGATACATCATTATGGAGGGGGCTGTTACAACATTATGGAGGGGGCTGTTACAACGGTTACAACATTATGGAGGGGCTGTTACAACATTATGGAGGGGGCTGTTACAACGGTTACAACATTATGGAGGGGCTGTTACAGCAGTTACATCATTATGGAGGGGGCTGTCACAGCGGTTACATCATTATGGAGGGGGCTGTTACAACAGTTACAACATTATGGAGGGGGCTGTTACAATGGTTACAACATTATGGAGGGGGCTGTTACAATGGTTACAACATTATGGAGGGGGCTGTTACAACATTATGGAGGGGGCTGTTACAGCTGCTACATCATTATGGAGGGGGCTGTTACAACGGTTACATCATTATGGGAGGGCTGTTACAACGGTCACATCATTATGGGAGGGCTGTTACAACATTATGGGGGGGGGCTGTTACAGCTGATACATCATTATGGAGGGGGCCTGTTACAACATTATGGAGGGGGCTGTTACAGCTGATACATCATTATGGAGGGGGCTGTTACAACATTATGGAGGGGCTGTTACAACGGTTACAACATTATGGAGGGGGCTGTTACAATGGTTACAACATTATGGAGGGGGGGCTGTTACAACGGTTACAACATTATGGAGGGGGCTGTTACAACATTATGGACGGGGGCTGTTACAACGGTTACAACATTATGGAGGGGGCTGTTACAGCTGGTACAACATTATGGAGGGGGCTGTTACAGCTGATACATCATTATGGAGGGGGCTCTTACAACATTCTGGAGGGGGCTGTTACAACATTATGGAGGGGGCTGTTACAGCTGTTACAACATTATGGAGGGGGCTGTCACAGCTGTTACAACATTATGGAGGGGGCTGTCACAGCTGTTACATCGTTATAAAGGTGGCTGTCACAGCTGTTACATCATTATGGAGGGGGTGTTACAACATTATGGAGGGGGCTGTTACAACGGTTACAACATTATGGAGGAGGCTGTTACAACATTATGGAGGGGGCTGTTACAAAGGTTACAACAGTATGGAGGGGGCTGTTACAACGGTTACAACATTATGGAGGGGGCTGTTACAACGGTCACTCATTATGGGAGGTCTGTTACAAAGGTCACATCATTATGGAGGGGGCTGTACAACATTATGGAGGGGGGCTGTTACAATGGTTACAACATTATGGAGGGGGCTGTTAAAGCTGTTACATCATTATGGAGGGGGCTGTTACAGCAGTTACATCATTATGGAGGGGGCTGTCACAGCGGTTACATCATTATGGAGGGGGCTGTACAACGGTTATAACATTATGGAGGGGGCTGTTACAATGGTTACAACATTATGGAGGGGGCTGTTACAATGGTTACAACATTATGGAGGGGGCTGTTACAACATTATGGAGGGGCTGTTACAGCTGATACATCATTATGGAGGGGGTTGTTACAATGGTTACATCATTATGGAGGGCTGTTACAACATTATGGGGGGGGGCTGTTACAGCTGATACATCATTATGGAGGGGGCTGTTACAACATTATGGAGGGGGCTGTTACAGCTGATACATCATTATGGAGGGGGCTGTTACAAAATTATGGAGGGGGCTGTTACAACGGTTACAACATTATGGAGGGGGCTGTTACAATGGTTACAACATTATGGAGGGGGCTGTTACAACATTATGGGGGGGGGGATGTACAGCTGATACAACATTATGGAGGGGGCTGTTACAACGGTTACATCATTATGGGAGGGCTGTCACAACATTATGGAGGGGGCTGTTACAGCTGATACATCATTATGGAGGGGGCTGTTACATTCTGGAGGGGGCTGTTACAACATTATGGAGGGGGCTGTCACAGCTATTACATCATTATGGAGGGGGCTGTCAAAGCTGTTACATCATTATGGAGGGGGCTTGTTACAACATTATGGAGGGGGCTGTTACAACGGTTACAACATTATGGAGGGGGCTGTTACATCATTATGGAGGGGCTGTTACAGCAGTTACATCATTATGGAGGGGGCTGTCACAGCGGTTACATCATTAGGAGGGGGTGTTAGGGGGCTGTTACAACGGTTATAACATTATGGAGGGGGCTGTTACATGGTTACAAACTTATGGAGGGGGGCTGTTACAATGGTTACAACATTATGGAGGGGGCTGTTACAACATTATGGGGGGGGGATGTTACAGCTGATACATCATTATGGAGGGGGCTGTTACAACGGTACATAATTATGGGGGGCTGTTACACATTATGGGGGGGGGGGCTGTTACAGCTGATACATCATTATGGAGGGGGCTGTTACAACATTATGGAGGGGGCTGTTACAACGGGTTACAACATTATGGAGGGGGCTGTTACAACATTATGGAGGGGGCTGTTACAACGGTTACAACATTATGGAGGGGGCTGTTACAACGGTTACACATTATGGAGGGGGCTGTTACAACGGTCACATCATTATGGGAGGTCTGTTACAAAGGTCACATCATTATGGAGGGGGCTGTTACAACTTATGGAGGGGGCTGTTACAATGGTTACAACATTATGGAGGGGGCTGTACAGCTGTTACATCATTATGGGGGGGCTGTTACAGCAGTTACATCATTATGGAGGGGGCTGTCACAGCGGTTACATCATTATGGAGGGGGCTGTTACAACGGTTATAACATTATGGAGGGGCTGTTACAATGGTTAAAACATTATGGAGGGGGCTGTTACAATGGTTACAAACATTATGGAGGGGGCTGTTACAACATTATGGGGGGGGGATGTTACAGCTGATACATCATTATGGAGGGGGCTGTTACAACGGTTACATCATATGGGAGGGGCTGTTACACAGTATGTGGGGGGGGGGGCTGTACAGCTGATACATCATTATGGAGGGGGCTGTTACAACATTATGGAGGGGGCTGTTACAACGGTTACAACATTATGGAGGGGGCTGTTACAACATTATGGAGGGGGCTGTTACAACGGTTACACATTATGGAGGGGGGCTGTTACAACGGTTACACATTATGGAGGGGCTGTTACAACGGTCACATCATTATGGGAGGTCTGTTACAAAGGTCACATCATTATGGAGGGGGCTGTTACAATTATGGAGGGGGGCTGTTACAATGTTACAACATTATGGGAGGGGCTGTTACCAGCTGTTACATCATTATGGAGGGGGCTGTTACAGCAATTTACATCATTATGGAGGGGCTGTCACAGCGGTTACATCATTATGGAGGGGGCTGTTACAACGGTTATAACATTATGGAGGGGGCGGGGGCTGTTACAATGGTTACAAACATTATGGAGGGGGTGTTACAATGGTTACAACATTATGGAGGGGGCTGTTACAACTTAGGTGGGGGGGGGGTGTGTTGTTACAGCTGATACATCATTATGGAGGGGGCTGTTTACAACGGTTACATCATTATGGGGGGCTGTTACAACATTATGGGGGGGGCTGTTACAGCTGATACATCATTATGGAGGGGGCTGTTACAAACATTATGGAGGGGGATGTTACAACGGTTACAACATTATGGAGGGGGCTGTTACAACATTATGGAGGGGGCTGTTAAACGGTTACAACATTATGGAGGGGGCTGTTACATCATTATGGAGGGGCTGTTGTTACAACATTATGGAGGGGGCTGTTACAACGGTTTACAACATTATGGAGGGGGCTGGTTACAACGGTTACAACATTATGGAGGGGGCTTTTACAACGGTCAACATCATTATGGGAGGTCTGTTACAAAGGTCACATCATTATGGAGGGGGGTTTTGTTGTTAAAATTATGGAGGGGGCCTGTTACAATGGTTACAACATTATGGAGGGGCTGTTACAGCTGTTAATCATTATGGAGGGGGGCTGTTACAGCAGTTACATCATTATGGAGGGGGCTGTCACAGCGGTTACATCATTATGGAGGGGGCTGTTACAACGGTTATACATTATGGAGGGGCTGTTACAATGGTTACACATTATGGAGGGGGCTGTACAATGGTTACAACATTATGGAGGGGGGCTGTTACAACATTATGGGGGGGGGTGTTACAGCTGATACATCATTATGGAGGGGGCTGTTACAACGGTTACATAATTATG
>NW_022264975.1:0-20242 GCF_002021735.2 Oncorhynchus kisutch | reverse complement strand
TTTACTCTTCTCCCCTCTCCTATTCTCCCCTCTCCTCTCCCCTCTCCCTCTCCTCTCCCCTCTCCTCTCTCCTCCCCCTCTCCTCTCTTTTTCCCAGTCTCTCTTCTCCCCCTCTATTCTCCTCTTCTCCCCTTTTTCCCCCTCCCTCTATTCCATCCCCCCCTCTCTTTTCCTTGTTCTCCACCTCTCTACTCCCCCTTCTCTCCCTTTCTTTCCTCTCCTCCCAGTCTCTCTTCTCCTCTTCCCCCACTCTCTTCTCCAGTTCTCCCCACTCCCTTCTCTCCCCCTCTCCTCTATTCTCATCTCTTCCCACCTCTCCCTCTCCTTCCCCCCTCTATTCTCCTCTCTTCTCCCCAATTTCTCCCCCCTCCCCTCTTCTCTTCTCCCCCTCTCGTCCCCCCTCTCCTATTCTCCCCTCTCATCTCCCCTCTCCACTTCTCCCCCTCTCTTCTCCTCCCCCTCTCCTCTCTTTTTCCCAGTCTCTCTTCTCCCCCGTCTCTCCCCCCTTCTCCCCCTTCTCCCCCTTCTCCCCCTCTCCTCTTCCATCCCCCCCCTCTCTTCTCCTTTTCTCCACCTCTCTACTCCCCTTCTCTCCCTTTCTTCTTCCTCTCCTCCCAGTCTCTCTTCCCTCTTCTGCCTCTCTCTTCTCCTCTCCTCCCCCTCTCTTCTCCTCTTCTCCCCAATTCTCCCCCCTCCCCTCTTCTTTCTCCCCTCTCGTCTCGTCTCCTCTCCTCTCTCTTCTCCCCCTTCCTCTCCTCTCCTCTCTTATCCCCTCTCATCCCCCTCTCTTCTCTTCTTCCCCTCCCCATTTACTCTTATCCCCTCTCCTCTTCTCCCCCTCTCCCGTCTCCTCTTCTTCCCCTCCCCTCCCCCTTTACTCTTCTCCTCCTCTCCTCTTCTGTTCTCCCCCTCTTATCCCCTCTCCTCCCCTCTCCACTCACTTCTCCTCCCCCCTCCTCTTCTCTTCTCCCCCCTCTCTTCTCCTCTCTTCCCCCCCTCACTCTCCTCACACTTTCTTCTCCTCTTCTCCCCAATGCTCCCCCTCTACTCTTCATCTCCTCTCCCTTTCCTCTTCTCCCAGTCTCTCTTCTCACCCTCTCCTCTTCTCCCCTCTCTACTCTTCTGCCCCTCTCGTCTACTCTTCTCCCCTTCTCTTCTGACCCATTATTCTCCTCTTCTCACCACTATCCTTTTCTCCCCCCTCAAATCTCTTCTCCCCCTCTCTTCTCCTCTTTTCCCCTTCTCTTCTCCTCTCCTCTCTTCTCCTCTTCTCCCCCTCTCTTCTCCTCTCCTCCCCTTCTCCTCTGCATTTCATTCTGTACTCCAACATCTGCCTGGTATTCAAGATAACACACAACATTGCAGCACCACATTTGGTTTTCATCAACCTCAGACTTAAATATCAGTGTTCCAAGAACCTCCACCAGGGGAACTGTAGAATCCTCAAACGGTCCACTACCTACTCCCAAACTCACTTCTCATACAAACCAATAAAGACATGGAATGGTCTCACCTCAACATGGATCTAGTCCAATCAGACGTGTCTCACCTCAACATGAATCTAGTCAAATCAGACGTGTCTCACCTCAACATGGATCTAGTCCAATCAGACGTGTCTCACATCAACATGGATCTAGTCCAATCAGACGTGTCTCACCTCAACATGGATCTAGTCCAATCAGATGTGTCTCACCTCAACATGGATCTAGTCCAATCAGACGTGTCTCACCTCAACATGGATCTAGTCCAATCAGACGTGTCTCACCTCAAAATGGATCTAGTCCAATCAGACGTGTCTCACCGCAACATGGATCTAGTCCAATCAGATGTGTTCACACTGATATTGCGTGCTGCTACCTCCTGCCTCTCATATCCAGTGCGATAGAGTCAATGCACAGGGCTTCTTCACAAAATTGGATCTCAGGAGCGCTTACAACCTGGTGCGTATCCGGGAGGAGGACGAGTGGAAGACGTCATTTAGTACCACCTCAGGGCACTATGAGTACCTTGTCATGCCGTACGGGTTGATGTCTTCCAGGCCTTTGTAGAGGAGATTTTCCGGGACCTGCACGGGCAGGGTGTAGTGGTGTATATATCGACCACATTCTGATATACTCCACTACACGCGCCAAGTGTGTGTCCCTGGTGTGTGTCCCTTGGTCGACTGTTGGAGCATGACCTGTACGTCAAGGCTGAGAAATGTCTGTTCTTCCAACAGTCCGTCTCCTTCCTAGGGTACCGCATTTCCACTTCAGGGGTGGAGATGGAGAGTGACTGCATTTCAGCTGTGCGTAATTTGCCGACTCCCACCGCGGTAAAGGAGGTGCAGCGGTTTCTATGGTTTGCCAACTACTACCGGAGGTTTATCCAGGGCTTTGGTCAGGTAGCCAACTACTACCGGAGGTTTATCCAGGGCTTTGGTCAGGTAGCGACTCCCATTACCTCACTGCTGAAGGGGGGACCGGTGTGACTACAGTGGACGGCTGAGGTGGACAGGGCTTTTGGTCACCTGAGGGCTCTGTTTACCTCGGCTCCCCTGCTGGCTCATCCGGATCTGGGATAGGAGCCGTGCTCCCTCAGCGCTCGGGTACGCCACTAAAGCTCTGCCCCTGTACTTTCTTTTCGAAGAAGCTCAGCCCGACGGAGCGAAACTATGATGTGGAGGACCGGGAGCTGTTGGCTGTTGTCAAGGCTCTGGAGGTGTGGAGACATTGGCTTGAGGGGGCTAAACACCCTTTTCTCATCTGGACTGACCACCACAATCTGGAGTACATCGGGGCAGCGAGGAGACGGAGCGGTCCATAGATCACTGATCATAGATCAGAGGAGCGGTCCATAGATCACACTCCCGAACTTCCGGCCTCTTGCCTGGTGGCACCGGTAGTGTGGGAGCTGGACGCGGACATCGAGGGGGCGTTACGTACAGAGCCCACAGTCCTTAGCCATTCCACAATGACCGTGGTCTCACCTGTCGGTGGACTTCCTCGAGGATCTTCCTCCCTCACGGTCCTGGTCGTTGTGGATCAGTTCTCTAAGTCCTGCCGTCTCCTTCCTTTTCCCAGTCTCCCTACGGCCCTACAGACTGAGGAGGCCCTGTTAACACACATCTTCCGGCACTATGGGGTGCCAGAGGTTATAGTGTCTGATCGAGGTCCCCAGTTCACGTCAAGGGCCTGTAGGGCGTTCATGGAACGTCTGGGGGTCTCGGTCAGCCTTACCTCAGGTTTTCACCTCCGCCATCGGGATTTCACCGGTCTGGCACTCGACCCGAAACCTGCCCCTCCGCCTGCCCTGCCGGAAGCTGGGCCCGCGGATTGTGGGGCCATTCAAAGTCCTGAGGAGACTGAACGAGATTTGCTACAGGTTACATCTCCCCCCGATTACCGTATTTACCCCTCGTTCCATGTGTCTCTCCTCAGGCTGGTGGTGGCTGGTCCACTCCAGGAGTCTGAGGTGCAGGTGGTTCCTCCACCCCCTCTGGACATCGAAGGGGCCCCGGTGTATGCTTTTCGAGCCATACTGGACTCAAGGCGTCGGGCGAAAGGCCTTCAGTACCTCGTGGAGTGGGAGGGGTACGGTCCGGAGGAGAGATGCTGGGTGTCGGTGTCGGTGGAGGACGTTTTGGACCCTTCGTTGCTGTGGGAGTTCCACCATCTCCATCCGGATTGCCCTGCGCGTCAAGGGGGGGGGTACTGTTAGAACTTCCACAGAAGCCGGTCCCACTCCTTGTTCGGGCAGCGACGTCACCGGCCTTCTAGCCATCGCCCCCAGCATTCTAGCCTTCGCCACCGGCCTTCTAGCCTTCGCCACCGGCCTTCTAGCCATCGCCGATCCACTTTTCATTTTCCATTTGTTTTGTCTTTGTTTTACACGCCTGGTTCCAATTCCAAATGACATGTTCATTATTGAACCCTCTGTTTTCCCCATGGTTTTTGTGGGTGCTTGTTTTATGTATGTTCGGTCTGTTACTGTGGACTCTGTATTTACAACACGTTATTGGAATATTTGAGTAAAGTTACATGTGTTACTCATCTCTACTGTCCTGACTCCTCTGCACCAGCTACCCAGACCATTACAGTAGGACTGTTAACAAAGTAGCTGAATTGTCAAAGACTGAGGTCACCCAAAGAAAAGTAATCCACAACGTTCTCTGGTAAAGAATTACAAATCTACCACTTTCATATAAACACCTCGATACACAGCAGAACATCTATACTGAATCCATCCACCAAACATCCTGATTTGTTTTAATGAACACTTTTTATGACACAAAAATAACCTTCAACTACAGTATATATGAAGGGATTATTGTCATTGTTACATTATATAGGCTACAGTAAGTTATATTCTTCCATTTTAAATAACAGGCTCTCCCTCCATCTACAATCATCAGGTCTGCTTGCAGATGAACAGAATGTCTTGGAAAGCCAGACCTTTAGACCTCATAGTTCTGTCCAATACATTGTGGATTTTTTTCATATTTATACTTTCATTACAAGTTGGGATTTAAATTGATGGACACGCCATGATGTCTCAGTGAAAAATGTATAACGGAGTATCTACCATTTCCATTACTATTTATCTAGCATACACACTCACACTCTTTTAAACATTATTATTAGGGAAAGTTATCAGGGGTAGTAACTAGCATCTTTCACACACACCTCATTGGCTAGGTTAGCTAGCTAGCTAACTAGCCACATTTAACTAGTAGTAACTAGCATAACTTATTTATCTAGCATCTCCTCCATGTGTCCAACCGCATATGACCACCTGCAAAAGGTACCTGCATCCGTATAGTTGCCTAGCTGTGTAAAAGGTACCTGCATCAGTATAGTTGCCTAGCTGTGTAAAAGGTACCTGCATCAGTATAGTTGCCTAGCTGTGTAAAAGGGACCTGCATCAGTATAGTTGCCTAGCTGTGTAAAAGGTACCTGCATCAGTATAGTTGCCTAGCTGTGTAAAAGGTACCTGCATCAGTATAGTTGCCTAGCTGTATAAATACAGATACACCTAGGGTATGGCTAAATGGGGTGTGTAGAAATACAGATAAACCTAGGGTATGGCTAAATGGGGTGTGTAGAAATACAGCTATACCTAGGGTATGGCTAAATGGGGTGTGTAGAAATACAGATAAACCTAGGGTATGGCTAAATGGGGTGTGTAGAAATACAGCTAAACCTAGGGTATGGCTAAATGGGGTGTGTAGAAATACAGATAAACCTAGGGTATGGCTAAATGGGGTGTGTAGAAATACAGCTAAACCTAGGGTATGGCTAAATGGGGTGTGCAGTTTCTCGACATAAAGTACACTGACTTTGAGAAGGGACGTGGTGATTGGTTTAGCAACCGCGTGACGCAGCATGACAACGTGAACGTGATTGGTCAACAGTCTGCTGGGTGGGGTGTTATACAGGCACGCAGATCTTTAGAAATTGTAGGATCAATTGTAAAGTGTCACTCATGAAAAACGTTGTTGATCCCCTGCTATAATGTATATGAAGTCACCCTTGTGGAGCGGTTCCTATAGTGGACTATGACAGTGTCATTGTCTCATGTTCTTCCCACCTACATTGTTGCTCTGCATTCAGAGATGTTCCTAATGATGTCTGCACCCAGATCATGTTGTATTTGCCTGTCTGCATTATTCTCCAGGGAAAGGAAACATTCTGTGAACACTGAAGCATTGCATCAACAAGGTGGCTCTGATAATATTGAAACATTGTATAAATGAACGAGGCGGCTCGGAGAAACTGAAACATTTAGTATCAACAAGACAACTCTGATAATATTCACATTGCAACATAGTAGTCAACACGGAGGCAGCACGTGGTCTGTCTGATATTATTGTGTTGAATACGCAGCATCTTGGTGCTCATTACATACTAAAAACAGCCCTACATCCACACTATAGATAAATAACTTAGCAATATTTAATGACATTATGCCAACAATATTGATCTGTTCATCTTTTAATTCAGGAAGATGGACAAGCAACACTGATGGAGTGAGAGGTGGAAATGCATTATACCAGAGGTAGGTAGACTACAGGTAGGGATTAGGATGCAGGCCCATAGAAATAATGTTATTTTGGGCTCCCTACAGAAGGGTTTATCAAACCGCTGATAGAGTACTGGACTACTAGGGGGGAAATGGTTTTCCAAAGAGTAAAAGATTCAATTTAAATGTTTGAATTCTTGTATTTTTTGGGGGTCACTGCAGCACCCTCATCACGCCTACTTCCCTTGGCCTGTCCCCTCCCCTCCTCTCTCTCTCCACTACTCTCTCCTCTGTCCCCTCCCCTCCTCTCTCTCTCCACTACTCTCTCCTCTGTCCCCTCCCCTCCTCTCTCTCTCCACTACTCTCTCCTCTGCCCTCCCCTCCTCTCTCTCTCCACTACTCTCTCCTATGTCCCCTCCCCTCCTCTCTCTCCACTACTCTCTCCTATGTCCCCTCCTCTCTCTCTCCACTACTCTCTCCCCTGTCCCCTCCCCTCCTCTCTCTCTCCACTACTCTCTCCTCTGTCTCCTCCCCTCCTCTCTCTCTCCACTACTCTCTCCTATGTCCCCCCCCTCCTCTCTCTCTCCACTACTCTCTCCTCTGTCCCCTGCCCTCCTCTCTCTCCCCACTACTCTCTCCTCTGTCCCCTCCCCTTGTCTCTCTCTCCACTACTCTCTCCTCTGCCCTCCCCTCCTCTCTCTCTCCACTACTCTCTCCTCTGTCCCCTCCCCTCCTCTCTCTCTCTCCACTACCCCCTCCTTTCTCTCTCTCGTTCTCTCTCTCTTCCTGACATATAGCATCAGGCCTGTTGAGTTTGACTCAGGTCACATCTATGACGTGACAAACTTTTAAGCAGATAAGATCAGTTAAACCCACATAACAACAGGAAACACTGACGTTAGAAAAACTCCACAGGAAACTGCTGGCAGAGCAGCAAAGTTACACATATAGTGTGCTATAATATCACCTCTAACTTTCTACTGCTTCAGTTCACCTCTTATAAGGGTTTACTGGACAACTTGAATAAGGTCTGGATGTCTTATATTGAAAACAGTACAACAAAAGGAGTCTGTATTGAAAAGATGCCCACTTCCTGTTTTCAATAGCTGCTGGGTTGTTCAGTCCTGCCCTGGGGGTCTGCTGGCCTGTGTGTTGTCACTCTGGCCATGACCTAACACACCTGAAACCAATAATGAATGTTTCACTAAGACCCTAAAGCTGAGTGGGATGTGTTGGGTTGGGGCTCTGCAGGGCAGTGGACGCATAGGGACAGAACAGGGAGACCCAGCTATATTGTGTGGATGTTAAAGAGCTCTACAGGACGACTAGGTCATATGAGATGAATTATATGGAGGATGTAATGTAGTGTATACTGTGTGGATGTTAAAGAGCTCTACAGTTCTACTAGGTCATATGAGATGAATTGTGCTGTTTCTGTGTTAATGTATGTGTAGGTGTTTCCAAACCTTTCCCTTGGGATAAAAACAAACAAAAGGTAGGAATAAAAGTGTGTTGGAGAGAGTTGAGTTATGTACTAGACTGGTGGGGGTCAGGGAGAGAGTTGAGTTATGTACTAGACTGGTGGGGGTCAGGGAGAGAGTTGAGTTATGTACTAGACTGGTGGGAGTCAGGGAGAGAGTTGAGTTATGTACTAGACTGGTGGGGGTCAGGGAGAGAGTTGAGTTATGTACTAGACTGGTGGGGGTCAGGGAGAGAGTTGAGTTATGTACTAGACTGGTGGGGGTCAGGGAGAGAGTTGAGTTATGTACTAGACTGGTGGGGGTCAGGGAGAGAGTTGAGTTATGTACTAGACTGGTGGGGGTCAGGGAGAGAGTTGAGTTATGTACTAGACTGGTGGGGGTCAGGGAGAGAGTTGAGTTATGTACTAGACTGGTGGGGACTGGAGAGAGTTGAGTTATGTACTAGACTGGTGGGGGTCAGGGAGAGAGTTGAGTTATGTACTAGACTGGTGGGAGTCAGGGAGAGAGTTGAGTTATGTACTAGACTGGTGGGGGTCAGGGAGAGAGTTGAGTTATGTACTAGACTGGTGGGGGTCAGGGAGAGAGTTGAGTTATGTACTAGACAGGTGGGGACTGGAGAGAATTGAGTTATGTACTAGACTGGTGGGGGTCAGGGAGAGAGTTGAGTTATGTACTAGACTGGTGGGGGTCAGGGAGAGAGTTGAGTTATGTACTAGACTGGTGGGGGTCAGGGAGAGAGTTGAGTTATGTACTAGACTGGTCGGGGTCAGGGAGAGAGTTGAGTTATGTACTAGACTGGTGGGGGTCAGGGAGAGAGATGCGTTCTGTACTAAACTGGTGGGGGTCAGGGAGAGAGTTGAGTTATGTACTAGACTGGTGGGGGTCAGGGAGAGAGTTGAGTTATGTACTAGATTGGTGGGAGTCGGGGAGAGAGTTGAGTTATGTACTAGACTGGTGGGGGTCAGGGAGAGATGAGTTCTGTACTAGACAGGTGGGGGTCAGGTAGAGAGTTTAGTTATATACTAGACTAGTGGGGGTCAGGGAGAGAGATGAGTAATACACTAGACTAGTGGGGGTCAGGGAGAGAGTTGAGTTCTGTACTAGACAGGTGGGGGTCAGGGAGAGAGTTGAGTTCTGTACTAGACAGGTGGGGGTCAGGTAGAGGGTTGAGTTCTGTACTAGACTGATGGGGGTCAGAGCGAAGGTTGAGTTCTGTACTAGACTGATGGGGTACTAGACAGGTGGGGTCAGGTAGAGGGTTGAGTTATGAACTAGACAGGTGGGGGTCAGGTAGAGAGTTGAGTTATGAACTAGACAGGTGGGGGTACTAGACAGGTGGTGTCAGGTAGAGGGTTGAGTTCTGTACTAGACAGGTGGGGGTACTAGACAGGTGGGGTCAGGTAGAGGGTTGAGTTATGTACTAGACAGGTGGGGGTACTAGACAGGTGGGGTCAGGTAGAGGGTTGAGTTCTGTACTAGACAGGTGGGGTACTAGACAGGTGGGGGTACTAGACAGGTGGGGTCAGGTAGAGGGTTGAGTTCTGTACTAGACAGGTGGGGGTACTAAACAGGTGGGGTACTAGACAGGTAGACAGGTAGAGGGTTGAGTTCTGTACTAGACAGGTGGGGGTCAGGTAGAGGGTTGAGTTCTGTACTAGACAGGTGGGGGTCAGGTAGAGGGTTGAGTTCTGTACTAGACAGGTGGGGTACTAGACAGGTGGGGGGTACTAGACAGGTGGGGTACTAGACAGGTGGGGTACTAGACAGGTGGGGTCAGGTAGAGGGTTGAGTTATGTACTAGACAGGTGGGGGTCAGGTAGAAGGTTGAGTTCTGTACTAGACAGGTGGGGTACTAGACAGGTGGGGGTACTAGACAGGTGGGGTACTAGACAGGCGGGGTACTAGACAGGTGGGGTACTAGACAGGTGGGGTACTAGACAGGTGGGGGGTACTAGACAGGTGGGGTCAGGTAGAGGGTTGAGTTCTGTACTAGACAGGTGGGGGTACTAGACAGGTAGACAGGTAGAAAACACATGTTGACTCCCCCTGTAGAGAAACATCAACGCCATCCTCCTCTTTCATGTATCTTACATGTCTATGACTCTGTCATACAGGACACCAATGCTATGGGTGACAATATAATAAACCACACAGTATCTAGAACTACACAATTATTAAATATTTACTGACTAGAAATATAATAAACCCACACAGTATCTAGAACTACACAATTATTACATATTTACTGACTAGAAATATAATAAACCACACAGTATCTAGAACTACACAATTATTAAATATTTACTGACTAGGAAATATAATAAACCACACAGTATCTAGAACTACACAATTATTAAATATTTACTGACTAGAAATATAATAAACCGACACAGTATCTAGAACTACACAATTATTAAATATTTACTGACTAGGAAATATAATAAACCACACAGTATCTAGAACTACTGTCTGACCATAGTATTCTATGCTTTCCTTGTTATGTTCGTTAGGTCGGGGTGTGACATGGGTGATGTATGTGTTTTTGGGCTTGTCTAGGGGTTTTGAATGTTAATGGGGCTGTTTCCTTTCTAGGTATATTGTATGTCTATGGTTGCCTAGATTGGTTCTCAATTAGAGGCAGCTGTCTATCGTTGTCTCTGATTGGGAACCATATTTAGGCAGCCATATTCTGTGGGTACTTTGTGGGTGATTGTTTCTGTGTCTGTTTCACCACACGGTACTGTTTCGGTTTGGGATTTGTTCGTCCTCGTTTATTGTTTTGTATTTCATTAGTGTACAGTGTTTGTCTTATTAAAATCATCATGAACACGTACCACGCCGCATCTTGGTCCGATCCTTCCTCCTCTTCAGACGAAGAGGAGGAAATCAGACGTGACAACTACACAACTATAAAATGTCAAAGTGAACTTAAATGCTGTTTGGCCCTAAACAGACAGGACACGGTGGCAGACGATCTGACCACTGTGACTGATAGAAAACAGAGAAACAAATGGACAATGTGAGCAAGGCCTTGCTATTGAGAGAGGTCACCATAGGCAGAGAGAAGACAGGCTATGTGCCCACTACTCACAAAATGAGGTGGAAACTGAGCTGCACTTCCTAACCTCCTGCCAAATGTACAACGATATAGGAGACATATTCTCTCAGATTACAAGGCACCCAAAATAATTTGAAAACAAATATAATATTGACAAGCTCCTGTATCTGTCAGGTGAAATACCACAGTGTGTAATCATGTCAGCAGAATGTGTGACCTGTTGTGATGAGAACAGGGGAACCAGTGGAGAACAAACACCACAGTAAATAAAACCTAGGACGAGATTTATCACTTTAGTTCATTTCCCTTGACATTTGTACTTCTACTTGTTGTACACACAGCTCACACTCTCCTACACACCAGCTGGCTGAGAGGAGCTTAGTGGAGCCAGGTGGCTGAGAGGGCCCTAGTGGAGCCAGGTGGCTGAGAGGAACCTAGTGGAGCCAGGTGGCTGAGAGGGCCCTAGTGGAGCCTGGTGGCTGAGAGGGCCCTAGTGGAGCCGGCTGACTGAGAGGAACCTAGTGGAGCCGGCTGACTGAGAGGGCCCTAGTGGAGCCGGTTGGCTGAGAGGCCCCAAATGGAGCCGGCTGACTGAGGGCCGTTGTGGAACAGGCTGGTTGAGAGGGCCCTAGTGGAGCCGTCTGGCTGAGAGGGCCCTAGTGGAGCCGTCTGGCTGAGAGGGCCCTAGTGGATTCGGCTGACTGAGAGGGCCGTTGTGGAGCAGGCTGGTTGAGAGGGCCCCAGTGGAGCAGGCTGGCTGAGAGGGCCTTAGTGGAGCCGGCTGGCTGAGAGGGCCCTAGTGGAGCCGGCTGGCTGAGAGGGCTCTAGTGGAGCCGGCTGGCTGAGAGGGCCCTAGTGGAGCCGGCTGGCTGAGAGGGCCCTAGTGGAGCCGGCTGGCTGAGAGGGCCCTAGTGGAGCCGGCTGGCTATGAGGACCCTAGTGGAGCCGGATGGCTGAGAGGGCCCAAGTGGAGCCGGCTGGCTGAGAGGGCCCAAGTGGAGCCGGCTGGCTGAGAGGGCCCAAGTGGAGCCAGGTAGCTGAGAGGGCCCTAGTGGAGCCGGCTGACTGAGAGGGCCCTAGTGGAGCCGGCTGACTGAGAGGGCCCAAGTGGAGCCAGGTGGCTGAGAGGGCCCTAGTGGAGCCGGCTGACTGAGAGGGCCCTAGTGGAGCCGGCTGACTGAGAGGGCCCAAGTGGAGCCAGGTGGCTGAGAGGGCCCAAGTGGAGCCAGGTGGCTGAGAGGGCCCTAGTGGAGCCAGGTGGCTGAGAGGGCCCTAGTGGAGCCAGGTGGCTGAGAGGGCCCTAGTGGAGCAAGTGTCACAAGTGTATATCAGTATAACAAAATCCTACCTGTGCTCCACAACAGGGTCATCAGTACCACTGCAGGTATCATATCTGTCTCTAACTGGGGCTCCACAGTCTGCTGTCATGAAGAGAGGACTGATGTGTGGAAAATACTGCTAGGCTATATGACTTCTCTCTCATTATGTCCTAACTTCAATGATGTGAGATTAACTTCTTAGCAACTTATCTTGGATCTGTGGTTGAACACACGACAGCAAACTGATATGTTAAAAAACTCCACAGGAAACTGCTGGCAGAGCAGCAACGTTACACATAGTGTCCTATAATATCACCTCTAACTTTCTACTGCTTGAGTTCACCTCTTATAGAATATTGGCTTAATGTTCCAGCACCTAAATATAAACAGTACCAGCACCCAAAATGAGTACTGATGAGGTCTCATGTTAGAGCAGGAGAAGGGGGGATGTGGTGTAGAAGCTAGAGGTCTGTTACCCAAGTCAACTCAACAGGCCTGATGCTGTATGTCAGGGTCAGCTGGGCTGGGCCAAGAGAGGAACAGGTTACTGGTTATGATGACATCACTGGTGAGAAGTCAGTGATACAAATATATTCAGTTGATTTAAATGTTTGTCTCTCTCTCTCCTCCCCTGTCTCCTTCTACCAACCCAGTCTGTTAGTAAGATTATCTCTCTCCTATCTCTCTCTCCCTCCTCCCCTGTCTCCTCCTCAGTCTGTCAGTGAGTAAGAACTATCTCTCTCTCCTATCTCTCTCTCTCTCTCCCTTCTCCCCTGTCTCCTCCTCAGTCTGTCAGTGAGTAAGAACTATCTCTCTCTCCTATCTCTCTCTTCCCTCCTCCCCTGTCTCCTCCTCAGTCTGTTAGTGAGTAAGATCTCTTCTCTCTCCCTTCTCCCCTGTCTCCTCCTCAGTCTGTCAGTGAGTAAGAACTATCTCTCTCTCCTATCTCTCTCTCCCTCCTCCCTGTCTCCTCCTCAGTCTGTCAGTGAGTAAGAACTATCTCTCTCTCCTATCTCTCTCTCCCTCCCCTGTCTCTCCTCAGTCTGTCAGTGTGTAAGAACTATCTCTCTCTCCCTCCTCCCCTGTCTCCTCCTCAGTCTGTTAGTGAGTAAGATCTCTCTCTCCTATCTCTCTCTCTCTCTCCCTCCTCCCCTGTCCTCCTCCTCAGTCTGTCAGTGAGTAAGAACTATCTCTCCTATCTCTCTCCTCTTCCCTGTCTCCTCCTCAGTTTGTCAGTGAGTAAGAACTATCTCTCTCCCATCCTTGTGGTTGATTAAGACCCCCCCCATCCGCAAAAGGGACATATCTGCGTATGTTGTGGTCTTGTGAATTCCTGTCTGAATTCTGGTAACAGGATGCTCTTTATCTCAGCATGTCTACAGATTCTCTTTTCTCCCTGTATTTGTTGGCTTGGAAATGTTGATACCGAGACAGTTATCAGAAGAAACTGTGTAACCAAGCATTTATAGAGGCTGAGAAATGCATATAATGAATTGGAGGGTTGGTTATCCTCCAACAATGTCACAATGGACGGCAGGTATTGTCTCGTTATGAATCACTAGATTTGATTTACTGGTCAACGTTCATGAGGTCAGGATGCCTTATATGGAAAACTGTAGGACAAAAGGATTCTGTATAAAAAACATGACCACTTCCTGTTTTCAACAGCTGTTGGGTTTTCAGTCCTGGTGGTCTGCTGTCCTGTGGGTTGTCACTCTGTCCTTGACCTAACACACCTGAAACCAATAATGAATGTTTCACTAAGATCCTAAAGCTGAGTGGGATGTGTTGGGTTGGGGTGGTGGAGACGGGCCGACCCAGATACACCTTACAGTATGTACAAAAGTATGTGGACACCCCTTCAAATTAGTGGATTTGGCTATTTCAGCCACACCCCTTCCTGACCTGCAATTTTTTTTAGCACACCGCCATGCAATCTCCATAGACAAACAATGGCAGTACAAAGGCCTTACTGAGAACTCAGTGACAATCAACACGTCACCATCATAGTAAGCTACCTTTCCAACATGTCTGTTGGTCTAATTTCTACTTCAGCACAAGAACTGTTCGTCTGGAGCTTCATGAAATGGGTTTCTACAGCAGAGCAGCAGCACACAAGCCTAAGATCACCATGTGCAATGCCAAGCGTCTGCTGGAGTGGAAACACTTTCTATGGAGTGTTGAATCACGTTTCCCCATCTGGCAGCCCGTACCACAAACCTGGGTTTGGCAGATGCCATGAGAACGCTACCTGCCCCAAAGCATAGTGCCAACTGTAAAGTTTGGTGGAGGAGGAATAATAGTTTGTTGAGATCGATGTGGAAGAACTTTACTGGCCCTCACAGAGCCCTGACCTAAACCCCATTGAATACCTTTAGGGATGAATTGAAATGCCGACTGCGAGCCAGGCCTAATCGCCCCACCTCACTAATGCTGTTGTGGCTGAATGGAAGCAAGTCCCCGCAGCAATGTCCCATCTTCTAGTGGAAAGTCTTCGCAGAACAGTGGAGGCTGTTATAGCAGCAAAGGAGGGACCAACTTCCATATTAATGCCCATGATTTTTGGAATGAGATGTTTGGATGAGCAGGTGTCCACATACTTTTTGGTCATGTAGTGTACATTCCCCTTCATGCAAATGTGTAAACTCCTCTTTGCAGATGAGATTAAATCACTTTTTTTTTTTTATTAAATCATTTTTTAAATCATTAATTTCAGAGGTCAGGGTCAAGCTGAGCTGGACCAAGAGTGGAAAAGGTTACTGGTTATGATGACATCACTGGTGAGAAGTCAGTAAAGACAAGACATTCAGTTTGGCAGCATGTTAGTCTGTCAGCCCTATCTCTGTTGACATCTCACTTTCTCTCCACGCTTCTCTCTCTCTCTCTGTTCCTCTCTCTCTCTCTTCCTGACAGATAGCATCAGACCTGTTTGCCTTGGTAACAGACCTCTATCATCTACACCCCCCTTCCTCTACTCTAACATCAGACCAATATAATATATAATATGTCAAGTATTAGTAGTTCCATAAAACACTACTTGTTATTGGGGTTTAGAATGGTTTGTATGGACACATGAATTTCTCCATGTGGGATAATAAAGTTGACTAATATTGAACTGCTATAATCACTGTAGATTTATACTCTACCTACCTGGTGGACTGACACTTTGAGCCTGGAGATCTGAGGAGAAAGAGAGAGACAGAGGAGAAAGGGAGAGAGAGACAGAGAGATAGAGAGAAAGGGAGGAGTCAGAGGAAGAGAGAGGAAAGAGGTTAAATCAACATAACATGACCTTTCATGATATGATGGGGATGACAGTGGTATGGGTGCAACAACACCCATGTGTAAACACATTCCCATCTCTCCTCCACCCTCCTCTCCCTCCCCTACACTCTTCTTCCCTCTCCCTGAAAACTCTTCTATCCCCTCCCTCCCATCATCTATACTCTACCCTTTCTCTCTCCCTATCCTCCACTATCCCCTTCTCTCCTTTCTCCCATCCTCTACTCTCTACCCCTACCCCCGTCATTCCCCTAACCTCCTCTCTCCTCTCCCCTACTCTCATACTCTACCCTCTATCTATCATCTACCTTCACTCTTTTCTCCTCTCCGTAATCTCTCTCTCCCACCCCTCCTCTTCTTCTTTTCATCTCTCTCTCTCTCTCTCCTCTCTCCTCTCTCTCTGCTTCTCTCATTCTTCTCTCCTTCGTGACGTTTCCGTTTATCGTGTAGTCTTAGCCTAGCTATAGTGTAGTCTTAGCAACTTATCTTGGATCAGTGGTTGAACACACTACAGCAAACTGAAAAAGTCCACAGGAAACTGCTGCCAGAGCAGCAACGTTACACATAGTGTCCTATAATATCACCTCTAACTTCTACTGCTTGAGTTCACCTCTTATAGAATATTGGCTTAAATGTTCCAGCACCTAAATATAAACAGTACCAGCACCCAAATTAGTACTGACGAGGTCTCATGTTAGAGCAGGAGAAGGGGGGATGGTGGTGTAGAAGCATAGAGGTCTGTTTACCCAAGTCAACTCAACAGGCCTGATGCTGTATGTCAGGGTCAGGCTGAACTGGACCAAGAGAGGAACAGGTTACTGGTTATGATGACATCACTGGTGAGAAGTCAGTGATACAAATAATTCAGTTGGTCGAAATGTCAGTCTTTCTCTCCCTCCTCCCCTGTCTCCTTCTACCACTCAGTCGTCAATAAGTCCTATCTCTCTCATCTCCTCTCTCCTCCCCTGTCCTCCTTCTACCAACCCAGTCTGTCAATAAGTCCTATCTCTCTCTCTCTCATCTCTCTCTCCCTCCTCCCCTGTCCGCCTTCTACCAACTCAGTCTGTCAATAAGTCCTATCTCTCTCATCTCTCTCTCCTCCCCTGTCTCCTTCTACCAACTCAGTCTGTCAATAAGTCCTATCTCTCTCTCTCTCTCATCTCTCTCTCCTCCCCTGTCTCCTTATACCAACTCAGTCTGTCAATAAGTCCTATCTCTCTCTCTCATCTCTCTCTCCTCCCCTGTCTCCTTCTACCAACTCAGTCTGTCAATAAGTCCTATCTCTCTCTCTCATCTCTCTCTCCTCCCCTGTCTCCTTCTACCAACTCAGTCTGTCAATAAGTCCTATCTCTCTCTCTCATCTCTCTCTCCTCCCGTCTCCTTCAACCAACTCAGTCTGTCAATAAGTCCTATCTCTCTCATCTCTCCCTCCTCCCCCTTCTCCTTCTACCAACTCAGTCTGTCAATAAGTCATATCTCTCATCTCTCTCTCCCTCCTCCCCTGTCTCCTTCTACCAACTCAGTCTGTCAATAAGTCCTATCTCTCTCTCTCTCTCATCTCCTCTCCCTCCTCCTGTCTCCTTCTATCAACTCAGTCTGTCAATAAGTCCTATCTCTCTCTCTCTCTCTCTCTCTCTCTCTCCTCCTCCTGTCTCCTTCTACCAACTCAGTCTGTCAATAAGTCCTATCTCTCTCTCTCATCTCTCTCTCCCTCCTCCTGTCTCCTTCTATCAACTCAGTCTGTCAGTAAGTCCTATCTCTCTCTCTCATCTCTCTCTCCCTCCTCCCGTCTCCTTCTACCAACTCAGTCTGTCAATAAGTCCTATCTCTCTCTCTCTCCCTCCTCCCCCGTCTCCTTCTACCAACCAGTCTGTCAGTAAGTCCTATCTCTCTCTCTCTCCCTCCTCCCCCGTCTCCTTCTACCAACTCAGTCTGTCAATAAGAACTAAACTCAGCAAAAAAGAACGTCCTCACTGTCAACTGCATTTATTTTCAGCAAACTTTAACATGCGTAATATTTGTTTGAACATAACAAGATTCAACAACTAAGACATACCTGAACAAGTTCACAGACATGTGACTAACAGAAATGTAATATGTGTCCCTGAACAAAGGGGGGAGGGGGTCAAAATTAAAAGTAACAGGCAGTATCAGGTGTGGCCACCAGCTGCATTAAGTACTGCAGTGCATTTCTTCATGAACTGCACCAGATTTACCAGTTATTGCTGTGGGATGTTACCCCACTCTTCCACCAAGGCACCTGCAAGTTCCAGACATTTCTGGGGGAATGGCCCTAGCCCTCACCCTCCTATCCAACAGGTCCCAGACGTGCTCAATGGGACTGAGATCCGGCTCTTCGCTGGCCTTGGCAAAACACTGGTATTCCTGTCTTGCAGGAAATCATGCACAGAACGAGCAGTATGGCTGGTGGCATTGTCAGCTTGTTGTTGTTGTCATGGTTGTTCCTGTTGGGTAGCAACTTCATCAGCTGTTGTTGTTATTGTCATGGTTGTTCCTGTTGGGTAGCAACTTCCCAGCTTGTTATTGTTGTTGTCATGGTTGTTCCTGTTGGGTTGCAACTTCCCCAGCTTGTTGTTGTTGTTGTTGTTGTCCTGTTGGGTAGCAACTTCACCAGCTTGTTGTTGTTGTCATGTTGTTTCTGTTGGGTAGCAACTTCGCCAGCTTGTTTGTTGTTGTTGTTGCCATGGTTGTTCCTGTAGGGTAGCAACTTCCCCAGCTTTTGTTGTTGTTGTGTTGTCATGGTTGTTCCTGTTGGGTAGCAACTTCACCAGCTTGTTCTGAAGCATCTTGTGTGATGTTGGTCTTGAGGGGAGAGGGTGAGAGAAGATGGATTCTATTCATATGCTGTCCAGCTTCTGAAGAACGTGTGGTGCTAGAATGGAGAGGAGATCAGTAAACAACAGAACGTATGGTGCTAGAATGGAGAGGAGATCAGTAAACAACAGAATGTATGGTGCTAGAATGGAGAGGAGATCAGTAAACAACAGAATGTATGGTGCTAGAATGGAGAGGAGATCAGTAAACAACAGAATGTATGGTGCTAGAATGGAGAGGAGATCAGTAAACAACAGAACGTATGTGTCTAGAATGGAGAGGAGATCAGTAAACAACAGAATGTATGGTGCTAGAAGGAGAGGAGATCAGTAAACAAACAGAACGTATGGTGCTAGAATGGAGAGGAGATCAATAAACAACAGAACGTATGTGCTAGAATGGATAGGAGATCAGTAAAACAACAGAACGTATGGTGCTAGAATGGAGAGGAGATCAGTAAAACAACAGAACGTATGGTGCTAGAATGGGAGAGGAGATCAGTAACCAACAGAACGTATGGTGCTAGAATGGAGAGGAGATCAGTAATAACACAATGTATGGTGCTAGAATGGAGAGGAGGTCAATAAACAATATATTTAGATTATCGTCACAACTAGACAGTTTACGTACATTAGAACCTTAAAGTAAAATCCTAATTGTATATGTACTTACCTATATAGAACACACTTCCCAGGTTTGACCAGAAAAAAACTTGCCACAAAGACTATTTTCCTGACTGTCTCTACTGATGGCCTCTAACAGGAGAATAAAATAAGTGGGAATTTAAACAGCACTGAAACAGAGTAGGTTGCTAGTTGACGATGTGTTGTAAATTGTTTCAATGCTGCCGTCTACAGATCTTCTAATGTATTGTAACACCACATGTACCAATACAGTAGAATAGACAGGGACACTGTGTAATGATACAATGACCCTCCATCCAATGTTCTGCTGCTGTGTTGGCAACATTGTGACGCCACTGACATGTTTCCAGGTTGCCATGCCGACGAAAGAGAAGGTGTTTTCATTTCTGTAACAAGGCCTTCACTTCAGTCTGGATGGCTGCTTGACTGCAGACAGGTTACACAGTATCAGTGGGGTGTTAGGCTGTTTCTGCTCTCCTCCCTCCCAACTACTAATGGAATTGTCCTGCCAATGCCGTATGAAAATGTATCCAGTCACTACTGTAAGTCTCTCTGGATAAGAGCGTCTGCTAAATGACTCCATGTTCAATGTAATGTTCAGTTTGACAATATCAATGGAATTAGACCAAAGCAGAGCCATGTATTTAGATATGAACAGATATCTCGATGGAGGATAATGTCAGTATTTAGCTACGTTATTCGCTGTTTTGCTCACCAAAGGTGGAACAAAGTGAAACTGTTGATGTCAAAGCCTCAGTTCCGGGAGAGTAGTGGGTGAAACCATTCACCTCAGGAAAAGGGTGATATAAATAACGTTTCCTTTCATTATGTGTTACTGAATTCATTAAAATATTTGCTGCCATGTAGTAATGTTGGTATACGAGAGGTCTTCGGACTTACCATTTTTGTATAATTTTCTTGAAAGAACAACTAGTGTGTTTTGAGTGCTTCTCTCCCTATTTGGGAAGTTGTCTGCCCGCTCCTCAGTCTGACAGATATTCTGAGAGCAGGTTCGAGTCCTCTTCCTCTGGACATAAACACTGGTTCAAACTGTATAACACAATAGTGGTTTTGGAAAACTGGTTCATATATCCTAAAGGCAATAGCGAATGTGGCTCTGTAGATATTTATTTAGCCGTTCATGAATTGAAGACCTATTTCAGCCAGTTAACCAAGTTGTTGCTGTCTTAGCTAGCCGTGTTAATGACGAGCTAACGAGCACGCGTGTCTCTGCACTACAATGTCCCGCTAGTTATTACCAGCAGGTGATTTACTAGCAGGGGACTTAATGAAATATTAAGTGAATGTTTATTTCTTACTACCGTAAAAGGTTATATAAAGGGTTGTACTTGTGCTCTGTATTTATGGATTAATATCACTTCACATTGAGGGTTTGTATCAATAACGTTACTGTTGCTCCTATCTAACAGATATATTGTGTCCTACCTAACCATGTGTCACTACTGTTGTTCTATTAACAGATATCTGGTGTCCTACCTAACCATGTATCACTACTGTTGTTCCTATCTAACAGCGATCTTGTGTCCTACCTAACCATGTACTCACTACTGTTGCTCCCTATAACAGATATCTTGTGTCCTAATCTGTCAATGTCTGTCATCA
>NW_022264974.1:0-20275 GCF_002021735.2 Oncorhynchus kisutch | reverse complement strand
AAGGTGTTTGTGAAGTTAGACCCTCTGAAGGTGATTGTGAAGTTAGGCCCTCTGAAGGTGATTGTGAAGTTAGACCCTCTGAAGGTGTTTGTGAAGTTACAGACTCTGAAGGTGTTTGTGAAGTTACAGACTCTGAAGGTGATTGTGAAGTTAGACCCTCTGAAGGGGATTGTGAAGTTAGACCCTCTGAAGGTGTTTGTGAAGTTAGACCCTCTGAAGGTGATTGTGAAGTTAGACCCTCTGAAGGTGATTGTGAAGTTAGACCCTCTGAAGGTGATTGTGAAGTTAGACCCTCTGAAGTTGATTGTGAAGTTACAGACTCTGAAGGTGATTGTGAAGTTAGACCCTCTGAAGGTGATTGTGAAGTTAGACCCTCTGAAGGTGATTGTGAAGTTAGACCCTCTGAAGGTTGATTTTGACGGTTACAGACTCTGAAGGTGATGTGAAGTTACAGACGTCTGAAGGTTGATTGTTAAGTTAGGCCCTCTGAAGGTTGATTGTAAGTTAGCCTTCCTTCGAATGGTGATTGTGAAGTTACAGACTCTGAAGGTGATTGGAAGTTAGACCCTCTGCGAGGTGTTTTTGTGAAGTTCACAGACTCTGAAGGTGGGTGATTGTGAAGTTACATGACTTCTGAAGGTGATTGTGAAGTTACAGAACTATGAAGGTGTTTGTGAACGTTAGAGCCACTCTGTCTTTTTTGCTATTAAGTCTTTTCTAGTCTAAAAGACAGTCTTAAGATTTTTTAAAATACGTTTCTAGTGGAGTTAAAGGCACTACAATGATGCAATGGAGCCTTGCCTCGGTTGCAACTGAGGTCTTTTATGGTCCTTCTCCCTTGGAGCAGCTGGGTTCTCTGGCAGCAGCTCATTTGACAATATATAAATAACTCTGTCCATTACTTGTCAAGTAAGCTTCCAGTGTATTCCACTGCAAGACAAAATAGAACGTTTTTAGGGCCCTGGTAAACCAGACAAAACAGGAAGGTGTAGGGGCCCTGGTCAATCAGACAAAACAGGAAGGTGTAGGGGCCCTGGTCAATCAGACAAACAGGAAGGTGTAGGGGCCCTGGTCAATCAGACAGAACAGGAAGGTGTAGGGGCCCTGGTCAACCAACAGAACAGGAAGGTGTAGGGGCCCTGGTGAACCAGACAAAACAGGAAGTTTTAGGGCCCTGGTCAATCAGACAAAACAGGAAGGTGTAGGGGCCCTGGTCAACCAGACAAAACAGGAAGGTGTATGGCCCTGGTCGATCAGGCAAAACAGGAGTTTTAGGGCCCTGGTCAATCAGACAAAACAGGAAGGTGTAGGGGCCCTGGTCAACCAGACAAAACAGGAAGGTGTAGGGCCCTGGTCAATCAGACAAAACAGGAAGGTGTAGGGCCCTGGTCAATCAGACAAAACAGGAAGGTGTAGGGCCCTGGTCAATCAGACAAAACTGGAAGGTGTAGGGCCCTGATCAATCAGACAAAACAGGAAGTTTTAGGGCCCTGGTCAGTCAGACAAAACTGGAAGGTGTAGGGCCCTGGTCAATCAGAACGTTATAGGGCCCTGGTCAATCAGAACGTTATAGGGCCCTGGTCAATCAGAACGTTATAGGGCCCTGGGCAATCAGAACGTTATAGGGCCCTGGCCAATCAGAATGTTATAGGGCCCTGGTCAATCAGAATGTTATAGAGCCCTGGTCAATCAGAACGTTATAGGGCCCTGGTCAATCAGAACGTTTTAGGGCCCTGGTCAATCAAGTCAGCTAACTGTGCTGCAGGGAACATTGAAAAATATAATTCTTCTTGAATACAAGAATGAATGTTGGGATTCGTGTTCTCAACTAAACATTGTTCCCAGCACGAATCACAAAGAGCCTTATTTTAATTAGAGATGAACTATCCATAGTTTATTATCTATAAAACGTTAACACGTATCACTACAAGCTGTAGTGTTCAATCTTAATTCATTGCTAAATAAAAAATAAATGTCCTCTCACTGTCAACTGCGTTTATTTTCTGCAAACTTAACATGTGTAAGTATTTGTATGAACATAACAAGATTCAACAACTGAGACTAAACAAGTTCCACAGACATGGAGACCATGGACTGCACCAGATTTAGTCTACTGTAGTCTACTGTGTGGCCACCAGCTGCATTAAGTCTCCTCCTCATGGACTGCACCAGATTTACCCGTTCTTGCTGTGAGATGTTACCCCACTCTTCCACCAAGGCACCTGCAAGTTCCCGGACATTTCTGGGGGGAATGGCCCTAGCCCTCACCCTCTGATCCAACAGGTCCCAGACGTGCTCAATGGGATTGAGATCCAGGTTCTTCGCTGGCCATAGCAGAACAATGACATTCCGGTCTTGCAGGAAATCACGCACAGAACGAGCAGCATGGCTGGTGGCATTGTCATGCTGGAGGGTCATGTCAGGATGAGCCTGCAGGAAGGGTACCACATGAGGGAGGAGGATGTCTTCCCTGTAATGCACAGCGTTGAGATTGCCTGCAATGACAACAACCTCAGTCCAATGATACTGTGACACACCTCACCAGACCATGACGGACCCTCCACCTCCAAATCGATCCTGCTCCAGAGTACAGGCCTCGTGTAACGCTCATTCCTTCAACGATAAACGCGAATCCGACCATCACCCCTGGTGAGACAAACCGCGACTCGTTAGTGAAGAGCACTTTTTGCCAGTCCTGTCTGGTCCAGCGACGGTGGGTTCGTGCCCATAGGCGACGTTGTTGCCGGTGATGTCTGGTGAGGACCTGCCTTACAACAGGCCTACAAGCCCTCAGTCCAGCCTCTCTCAGCCTATTGCGGACAGTCTGAGCACTGGTGAAGGGATTGTGCGTTCCTGGTGTAACTCGGGCAGTTGTTGCCATCCTGTACCTGTCCCGCAGGTGTGATGTTCAGATGTACCGATCCTGTGCAGGTGTTGTTACACATGGTCTGCCACTGCGAGGACAATCAGTTGTCCGTCCTGTCTCCCTGTAGAGCTGTCTTAGGCATCTCACAGTACGGACATTGCAATTTATTACCCTGGCCACATCTGCAGTCCTCATGTCTCATTGCAGCATGCCTAAGGCACGTTCACGCAGATGATCAGGGACCCTGGGCATCTTTCTTTTGGTGTATTTCAGAGTCAGTAGAAAGGCCTCTTTGGTGTCCTAAATTTTCAGAACTGTGATCTTAATTGCCTACCGTCTGTAAGTCGTTAGTGTCTTGATGACCTTTCCACAGGTCCATTAATTGTTTATGGTTCATTGAACAAGCATAGGGAAACAGTGTTTAAACCCTTTACAATGAAGATCTGTGAATTTATTTGGATTTTTACTAATTATCTTTGAAAGACAGAATCCTGAAAAAAGGGGATGTTTCTTTTTTTTGTTGCTGAGTTTATATTTCTTCAAAAGCGTAGCATTTATAATCCAGATTTACTGTTGCTATCTAATGTTCGTAACCTTTCTCCCTCAGTTTAATCCTGTCTCTGGAAGCCAAACTGAACCTGCTGCATAACTACATGAACGTAACATGGATCAGGATACCATCTGAGACCAGGGTACCTCTCCTCTTTCTCTTCCATATTGATTGGCTAATGCCAGCAAATAATTGTTGTGAATAGATTTGATAGGTTGTTCTGCATCCGTGTTGTACCGCCAGCTCCTCAGCACCTTACTGTCTATGTACAAGGAATAAAGCAAACTACGTTTTGATATCATAGTCTTGAAATGGAGTAGATTAGATTAGACAGATTAACATAATTTACTGATTGTGGTTCCTCTCCATCCCTTCTCACCCCTCCCTCCCTCCCTCTCTCTCTCTCCAGGCTCCCCTGGCCCAGCCGGAATCTCCCACGGCGTCCCACGGGGGCGACGACGTCCAGTCTCTAGCCGACTCCATGGACTCCGACCGCGACTCCGTCTGCAGCAACTCCAACGTCAACAACGGCAAGGTCTCCGCGAAGGACAAGGATCCCAAGGAGAAGACGGAGAGGCAGCAACAGCGTAAAGACAAGGACAAGACCAGGACGGACTCTGTGGCCAACAAGCTAGGCAGCTTCAGTAAAACCCTGGGTATCAAGCTGAAGAAGAACATGGGAGGTCTGGGAGGGCTGGTCCACGGAAAGATCAACCGCTCCAACTCTGGAGGCAACGGCCGGAACAATGGAGGAGTGGGGGGCGGCAACGGAGGAGGGGGGGGGCGGCGGCAACGGAGGAGGGACAGAGAATAACGTAGAGAAGAAGAAGGAGAAAAGGGAAGCAAAAGCCCGGAAGGATGGAGGAGGAGGAGAGAAGGAAGGCCAGTCTGCGAGTACGTCGTTCTCCTCGGACAAGACCACCAGCCCGTCTCCCACCGAGCGTCCCCCAGGCGTGCCCTCTCCTCCCGGGGAACGGGACAGGGACAGGGGGGGTCTCCTGGCCAGGCTGGTTGGGGATAAGGCCCTGTCGGAGCACTGGAAGTACAGCACAGACGTCAAGCTGAGCCTCAACATACTGAGAGCCGCCATGCAGGGCGAGAGGAAGTTCATCTTCGCTGGCCTTCTCCTCACCTCCCATCGCCACCAGTTCCACGAGGAGATGATCTCCTTCTACCTGACCTCCGCTCAGGAGCGCTTCTCTGCCGAGCAGGAGACCAGGAGGAAGGAAGGAGAGAAGAAACCTGCAGCAAACTCTACAACCACGACTACTACGACCAACGGGCCCTCCAACGCCCTGAAGAAACCAGAGCAGGAGAGCGCCCCTCACCGGGAGAGAGAGAGGGAGAAGGAAAGAGAGAGAGAAAAGGAGAGGGAGAGAGAGAGGGAGAGAGAGAGAGAAAGGGAGAGAGAGAGGGAGAGAGAGAGAGAAAGGGAGAGAGAGAGGGAGCGAGACACCCGCACCCCTCCTCCTCCTCCCTCCTGCCCTCCTCCTCCTACTCCCCTTCCCCAGGACTTCATCTCTTCCCCAGGCAGACACCACCATAGCCATACCCCTCACACCCCCCCACAGATTGCCCTGAAGATGCAGGGCCGCCACAGCCCTCCCCCAACTCCTCCCCCAGCAACGGTGCTACCAGGAGACCGGGGTCCGTCCCCCCTGTCCCCAGGCCCGTCCCAACTACTGTCCCAGTGTCAGCCCACTACAGCCATACCCCTCCCATCCAGAGGTCCAGTATCATCCACCTGAGAGACGTCAACCTCCAGGCCCTCCAGGCACCCAGCTTCCAGCCGGACGACCCCCAGCCCAGCTACAAGCCTCCTCTGGTGGGCACCCTGAAGACCTGTGCCACGTACCCCCAGCAGAACCGCTCTCTGTCCTCCCAGAGCTACTCTCCAGCCCGACTGTCTGGGGTCCGTTTGGGCACCGGGGTCAACCACACCCACCCGGGGGTCCCAGGCACCACGGAGCCCTACAACATGCCTGGGGAGCACAAGTCCCATACCTATACCAACGGCTTCAACACTAGCCACATACAGGACTGTCTGGAGTTCGCCGACGCCGACGTGCCTCAGACCTGGGGGAGCAGTAGGGTCACCAGAACGGGTTCGGGGTCCGACAAGGTCAAAAGTCAGATCGGTAGCGCCGGTGGGGGTTGCCTGGTGTACTGCCTGCAGCAGAGGAGATGCAAGAGGGAGAAGTGCTCCTTCTACGGGCGGCCGGAGACAGATAACTACTGTTCCTACTGCTTCAAGGAGGATCTGAAACACAAGGAGAGGGAGGCCAAGGCCCTCAGTAGGCCTGGGTAGCCCCTGGTAGCGCGCCAGCCAGAGGTGCTGCTACTCTAGAGCCTGGTGTGCTATCTATCGCACGACAGGTACTGCAAACCCCAGCTGCTGACAACGCAACACAACAGACAGACAGACAGAACTGTGTCCATAGAGAAGGCGATAGAACAGGTTCTACTCAATAGACTGTCTGTGGACGTTGGGACATACAGACAGACAGACAGACACGCTCAGAGCCAGTTGATCGCCTGCTCTGTTTAAAACATTTGATTCCTGTCACTTCTCCTGTCTCAGTGTACAGTACAGTAGGCTACTGTAAAGGACACAACTACTTGATGACAAGCAGGGTAGATCTCTGTCCACTTAACATCTTTGGCCAGCAGGAATTTAGAACTTTGTTCGTTAAAAAAAATTGGTTCAACTTCAATTTTTGGTTGGTTTTATGGAGAAATGTCTTGTGTTTTTTGCCCACAACTTGAATGGCAAACTAAGATATCATTTCAGGCAAATACAGTACACATAAAAAGAGCATTTTGTTGTGCAGTGGGTCAAAACATAACCATAAATCATCTAAAACAGCTTAAATCTAACATCTAACTAAAACCGCACTGTTTTGATCTTAATTAAAATCTTCAACCAACTTTACAAACAAACCTCTCAAAGCAATACATTAGTAACTTTAATTTTAAAATGTTTTAATCAATAATTGTCCTAATGGTCCTAACTCACTGTGAACCCTTTCTGTTGTCTATGCACTCATGTTGGCTTCAGTAGAGAGTTCAAATCCTCTGCTGCAGCTGACAGACAATAGACGACAACAGGCCGGATATTCAGTCAACTGCAAACAAACCCACACTAAGGAAAATAGCCGTTTCGTGTGGTGAAATTGCACTTTGTAAGTTCAATTTGCCGTGTGCCCTCACATTGATTACCCGGTTTAAACGAAACAACAACAAAAATTGAATTGGTTTTAATGAATCGTACTCCTTATGACAGCGAGGGCAGAGATACTGTTTCAGTGCTAGTTTGGTCTGCCTCAAAAAAATGTTTTATTTAATGTTTTCCTCTACATTCTACACGTCTTCGATAAACCAAATGTGTTTTCATCAGCAGTTGATTATCTTGGTTGTTATTTTACAGGTGGTGTTGTGGTGTTGCTACCATTCGGTTTTTTTCACATTTAAATGTCTTATCGTTCATGACAACGACAAAAGAACATGAAATCTCCTGGCCAAAGATGTTAAATATATATAGAGAGAGAACGCTCTTCAAAACACTCCTGAATTATAATGCAGTTCGGGTTCCTTTTTATGTACCTGGTTCATGGACTCTCACCATTTAAAATGTAAAAAAATATGATTTTGTATTCATTTGACAGTTTTACACAACTTAAATGATTAATTTGCACATTAGATACCAATGTACAGTACATAGCAAAAAATGAGGAACAAAATAAGATTAGTATATTGTGTAAAAAATTTACAAAAAAATCAGTTTGTGTGTTTTTGTGTATAGAGAATGTGATGATGGGGGGAATTTACAAGCCAAGGCTATACAAGTGTTATAGAGAAAATATTTTTATATGATTTTCACAAAAATGCCATGAAGCAATATTTCGCGCTTTTTTCTTATGGACACTGTTGTCACTTTGGTAAGTTACTTTTAAGGGCACGGACATTAGGTGGTGGTGGAGGTGGTGGGGGGGGGGGGGGGGGGGTGGGGGGGAGGGGGGCCGAACGCAAAGCTTCAGTTGGTCGAGGGTTGGACCTACATCATATCAAGGGAAAATGACCTGTCGTATTGTCGTGATTGTCTCAATCAATCTGACATTGAAGGGCTGGTTGGTTTTAAAACGGGTTGATAGATCGTCGATATATATATATATATATATATATACATACACAACATCCTTCAAGCAATCACCACATTTATGAGATTCTACGGACATATGTTACACCTTATCCTGGTTGGTCCACTGGGCTGCGTATTGCCGACAAAACTGTAACACGTAGTTAACCAGGCGTTTTAAATGTGAAGAGGGATATTGCCTAGTTCCTGGTTCATCACGAGTCATCGGAAGTCACAGCACGTGATGACGGTGATAACGAATTGTTTTTTATTCATATGTAAAAGCACAACATGTATTCATTAATACTGTGTTGTACTTCCACAGTGGGTATCTGTCTGTCCCTACCATGGCATTATGTTGTCCTATAGTTTAAAGGTTAAAAGACATACTGTTGAGATTCAGGTTGCCTGTATACATCATGTGTCCCAGAGGAGGAGTACTCATCTAGGATCAGGTCGTCCCCCCCCCCCCCCCACCAGTCCATTCATTATAGTCTTAACAAAGTTGATCCGAGAACAGCACTCCTACTCTGGGAGACTTAATGTCACCCAAACAGAACCATCCATCCAGAGTCCTATGGAATAAACAGTTATGAACAGTAACGGTTAGAACCCATCCATCCAGAGTCCAATGGAATAAACAGTTATGGTTAGAACCCATCCATCCAGAGTCCTATGGAATAAACAGTAATGGTTAGAACCCATCCATCCAGAGTCCTATGGAATAAACAGTAATGGTTAGAACCCATCCATCCAGAGTCCTATGGAATAAACAGTTATGAACAGTAACGGTTAGAACCCATCCATCCAGAGTCCAATGGAATAAACAGTTATGGTTAGAACCCATCCATCCAGAGTCCTATGGAATAAACAGTAATGGTTAGAACCCATCCATCCAGAGTCCTATGGAATAAACAGTAATGGTTAGAACCCATCCATCCAGAGTCCTATGGAATAAACAGTTATGAACAGTAACGGTTAGAACCCATCCATCCAGAGTCCTATGGAATAAACAGTAACGGTTAGAACCCATCCATCCAGAGTCCTATGGAATAAACAGTTATGAACAGTAACGGTTAGAACCCATCCATCCAGAGTCCTATGGAATAAACAGTTATGAACAGTAACGGTTAGAACCCATCCATCCAGAGTCCTATGGAATAAACAGTAACGGTTAGAACCCATCCATCCAGAGTCCTATGGAATAAACAGTAACGGTTAGAACCCATCCATCCAGAGTCCTATGGAATAAACAGTTATGAACAATAATGGTTAGAACCCATCCATCCAGAGTCCTATGGAATAAACAGTAACGGTTAGAACCCATCCATCCAGAGTCCTATGGAATAAACAGTAACGGTTAGAACCCATCCATCCAGAGTCCTATGGAATAAACAGTTATGAACAGTAACGGTTAGAACCCATCCATCCAGAGTCCTATGGAATAAACAGTTATGAACAGTAACGGTTAGAACCCATCCATCCAGAGTCCTATGGAATAAACAGTAACGGTTAGAACCCATCCATCCAGAGTCCTATGGAATAAACAGTAACGGTTAGAACCCATCCATCCAGAGTCCTATGGAATAAACAGTTATGAACAGTAATGGTTAGAACCCATCCATCCAGAGTCCTATGGAATAAACAGTAATGGTTAGAACCCATCCATCCAGAGTCCTATGGAATAAACAGTTATGAACAGTAACGGTTAGAACCCATCCATCCAGAGTCCTATGGAATAAACAGTTATGAACAGTAATGGTTAGAACCCATCCATCCAGAGTCCTATGGAATAAACAGTAATGGTTAGAACCCATCCATCCAGACTCCTATGGTATAAACAGTGGGAACGATAAGTGATGGCATATCAACTAACTCACCTAACTGGTACAGTGTCTTCATCTCTACATAATGGTCAGATTGTATGTATATGCAGAGCCGGGGCTTAAATTTATAGATCTGTCTATAGCAAGATGGCAGGGTGTGTGTGTGTGAGCGCACTTGCACGTGTCTCTGTGTGTGTGTGTCTGAGTCTAATCTGAAATACCTCAGTTGTCCTATCCGGGGGTTTTGTGGTTGTCGACAATGATTTGGCATCGACTTTCACGTCTTTGACGTTTTACGTTTTTTTCGTCTTTTTTTGCAATAATAATAAATTGTCCTTGTGTTCTGTTGTTGGTTATAGATCAGGGGTTCCCAAACGTCCCGTCCCGTCCCCGTCCCCCCCCTATGGGCACAAGCACTGTTCATGACACAAACTGTTGACACCCCGCTTGTTGGTAGAGAGAATTTAGCAGGTTTAAAGCTTATTTCCTGCAATTCTACACATTTTGTCACCGGAAAATGTTGTCGTTTTAATGCTCATTTTCTTGCAACTATTTACAAAATTGATCACATCTAATGTGTATTCATGTGATATTGGAGTATTTAATATTTATGGTCTAAAAAAGACGGAATAAAAAGATGGCCATGGGCTGATTGATCTGGACATTCCTGACTAGTTATAAACATCTCTCTAATGTGAACAATGACTAACATGACAAGAGGAGCTGATGATGTCATACCCCATTTAGAAATGTCACCTTGTACATTCTACCATTATAACTTACTCAGGAGGAGTAAGTTTAAAGCTGGGCTGAGTTCCTTTAAAAAAAAATATATATTTATTTATTTATTTTAAATGGAGAGGGGAGGACCACATGCTGCCACTGCGGGGGAGTGGGTGGGTGGGGGGGGGGGGGGGGGGTGCCCCGCCCCACAGTTTGGGAACCGCTGGTATAGACGACCACCTATTGTTTCAATCAATCAGCTGTGTTTCAGTACAATGTCTATATGGGGTACATGTCAATGAAGCCAAATGTTAATTTTGTTTCGTGTCTTAGTTTGCCCTACATTGCAATAACAACGATAGAGACCTTTGAAAATTGGACCATCCAAACCTTTATTCAAAGAAAGCACTGTTGTGATATTTAAAAAGGCAAGAAACAATGCTTAACCTACTGTACCAGTGAGTGGATGAGGTCATGTGCAGCCCCAATACCAACCTACCACTGAGTGGATGAGGTGTTGTGCAGCACCAATACCTACCTACCACTGAGTGGATGAGGTGTTGTGCTGCACCAATACCTACCACTGAGTGGATGAGGTGTTGTGCTGCACCAATACCTACCACTGAGTGGATGAGGTGATGTGCAGCACCAATACCTACCTACCACTGAGTGGATGAGGTGTTGTGCAGCACCAATACCTACCAGTGAGTGGATGAGGTGATGTGCAGCACCAATACCTACCTACCACTGAGTGGATGAGGTGTTGTGCAGCACCAAAACCTACCACTGAGTGGATGAGGTGATGTGCAGTACTAATACCTACCACTGACTGGATGAGGTGATGTGCAGCACCAATACCTACCACTGAGTGGATGAGGTGTTGTGCAGCACCAAAACCTACCACTGAGTGGATGAGGTGTTGTGCAGCACCACACCTACCACTGACTGGATGAGGTGATGTGCAGCACCAATACCTACCACTGAGTGGATGAGGTCATGTGCAGCACCAAAACCTACCACTGAGTGGACGAGGTGATGTGCAGTACTAATACCTACCAGTGAGTGGATGAGGTGATGTGCAGCACAAATACCTACCTACCACTGAGTGGATGAGGTGTTGTGCAGCACCAATACCTACCAGTGAGTGGATGAGGTCATGTGCAGCACCAATACCTACCACTGAGTGGATGAGGTGTTGTACAGCACCAATACCTACCAGTGAGTGGATGAGGTGTCATGCAGCACCAATACCTACCAGTGAGTGGATGAGGTGATGTGCAGTACTAATACCTACCAGTGAGTGGATGAGGTGATGTGCAGCACTAATACCTACCACTGAGTGGATGAGGTCATGTGCAGCACCAATACCTACCAGTGAGTGGATGAGGTGATGTGCAGCACCCAATACCTACCAGTGAGTGGATGAGGTGATGTGCAGCACCAATACTACCAGTGAGTGGATGAGGTGTTGTGCATCACCAATACCTACCACTGAGTGGATGAGGTGATGTGCAGCACTAATACCTACCAGTGAGTGGATGAGGTGATGTGCAGAGTTAGTTTTTTGTCTTACCTTGTGAGAGGTAGTGTGTGGTTCATATAGCCCATGCAGTGGGATGTGTTCATCATATCTTAAACAATTATAATAACAATCATTTATACCCGTCTCACGTTTTTGTCTCTTGTTTGTTGTTTTTCACTTTTGGGAAATGTTTGAATACTGTCAAATGTTTCTGCGTGGGAGAATATCACCAGTACCAACTACAGCAGCAAAATATTCCAAAATATTTCCACCATTAACCAGGTTTTACAGAAATTCTGGTTGGGGGATGACCGGTTTCCCTGCTTCTTCCCTCCTGATTCCAGGAATATTCCTACCAGGACTTCTGGGAACTTTGGGAATGTTACTGTAATTTATCAACCTTACTGTAGTACAACCCCAGTCCCTCTCTCTCCCTCAGGCCCACCTTACTGTAGTACAACCCCAGTCCCTCTCTCTCCCTCAGGCCCACCTTACTGTAGTACAACCCCAGTCCCTCTCTCTCCCTCAGGCCCACCTTACTGTAGTACAACCCCAGTCCCTCTCTCTCCCTCAGACCCACCTTACTGTAGTACAACCCCAGTCCCTCTCTCTCCCTCAGGCCCACCTTACTGTAGTACAACCCCAGTCCCTCTCTCTCCTCAGGCCCACCTTACTGTAGTACAAACCCCAGTCCCTCTCTCTCCCTCAGGCCCACCTTACTGTAGTACAACCCCAGTCCCTCTCTCTCCCTCAGGCCCACCTTACTGTAGTACAACCCCAGTCCTCTCTCTCCCTCAGGCCCACCTTACTGTAGTACAACCCCAGTCCCTCTCTCTCCCTCAGACCCACCTTACTGTAGTACAACCCCAGTCCCTCTCTCTCCCTCAGACCCACCTTACTGTAGTACACCCCAGTCCCTCTCTCTCCCTCAGGCCCACCTTACTGTAGTACAACCCCAGTCCCTCTCTCTCCCTCAGGCCCACCTTACTGTAGTACAACCCCAGTCCCTCTCTCTCCCTCAGGCCCACCTTACTGTAGTACAACCCCAGTCCCTCTCTCTCCCTCAGGCCCACCTTACTGTAGTACAACCCCAGTCCCTCTCTCTCCCTCAGGCCCACCTTACTGTAGTACAACCCCAGTCCCTCTCTCTCCCTCAGGCCCACCTTACTGTAGTACAACCCCAGTCCCTCTCTCTCCCTCAGACCCACCTTACTGTAGTACAACCCCAGTCCCTCTCTCTCCTCAGACCCACCTTACTGTAGTACAACCCCAGTCCCTCTCTCTCCCTCAGACCCACCTTACTGTAGTACAACCCCAGTCCCTCTCTCTCCCTCAGGTCCACCCTACCCTAGTACCACCCTAGTACCACCTGAGTACAACCCCAGTCCCTCTCTCTCCCTCAGGCCCACCTTACTGTTGTACAACCCCAGTCCCTCTCTTCTTCCTCAGGCCACCCTACACTAGTACCACCCTAGTACCACCCTAGTAATGCCCTAGTACCACCCTAGTACCACCTTAGTACCGCCCTAGTACCACCCCACACTAGCACCACCCTAGTACCACCCCACACCAGTACCCGCCCTTGTACCAGCTTAGTACCACCCTAGTACCACCTTAGTACCACCCTAGGACCGCCCTAGTAACAGCTTTAAGTACCACCCTAAGTACCCAGCTTTAATGTACCACCTAGTACCCGCCCTAGGACCACCCTAGTACCACCCTAGTGCCACCTTAGGTGACCACCCTAGTACCACCTAGTACCACCCTATGTGCCACCTTAGTACCACCCTAGTACACCCCACACCGCATTTACCGCCCTAGTACCCGCACTAGTAACCCACCCTAGATACCACCTAGAATGTCCTAGTACCAGCCTAGTACCCAACCCCACACCAGTACCACCCTTGTACCACCTTAGTACCACCCCTAGTACCAACCCCTAGTACCACCTTAGTACCACCTTAGTTACCACCTAGCTACCGCCCTAGTACCACCATTAGTACCACCCTTGTACCAGCTGAGTACCACCCTAGTACCACCTTAGGACCACCCAGACGGCCCTAACGTACCACCTTACCGCTTGCCAGCTTAGTACACCTTAGATACCACCCCTTCACCAGCTTAAACCCCAGTACCAGCTTAGTACCACCCTAGTAACCCAGCTTAGTACCACCTAGTACCAGCTTAGTACCACCCTAGTACCAGCTTAGTACCACCCTAGGACCACCCTAGTTACCATCTTAGTTACCACCCTAGGACCACCCTAGTACCACCCCACACAGTACCCCGCCCTAGTACCAGCTTAGTACCACCCTAGTACCAGCTTAGTACCACCCTAGTACCACCTTAGTACCGGCCCTAGTACCACCCTAGTACCAAACTAGTACCAGCCTTAGACCACCCTAGTACCACCCTCACCCCATACACCACCTACCACCACCCTAGTAAACCACCATTCCAGGAGTTCTGTTTCTCCTTTCAAAGTAGCAGGAGAACCTAAGACGGCCCAGAGGCTGTAAAACTCTATGTAAAACAAATTTACTAAACAGGGATTAGTAGATCTCCCGAGGGAGAAATATCACTACATGGACAAAAGTATGTGGACACGAGCATCTCATTTAAAAATCGTTCATATGGAGGAATTGGAGCAGGGGGTTACCCAGACAGGAAGTCCCCGTACTGCTCCATTGCTGAATTCTCATGGCCATTTCTCCTAAAGGGTTTCCCAGACAGGAAGTGCCCATACTGCTCAATTCCTCCATGTCTCGTGACCATTTGTCCTAAAGGGTTACCAGACAGGAAGTCCCAGTCTTTACCATGAGGCTTTATTCCACCAAGCTCACAGACCCAGGATGTGTCCCTAATGGCACCCCATTCCCTATTTAGTGCACTACTTTTGACCAAAGCCCTTATGGGAATAAGGTCCATTTCAGACGCTGGACCCAGCTCTCTGACCTGTTGCCTCACGTGGCCCTGACTGTGGTTTAAACCCATGTGACCCTCGTTCTCTAACCTCCGATCAGTACAATAACACAGGACTGTAACAGGAACCTTCCTCAACAATGGGTTTCATTCTCCACTGCACACTAACACTAGCTAGCTAAGTAGTTAGGCACTACTACTGCCTGGAGGTGTTTTTAAAGAGAAATGCTTCATTCTCCACTGCACACTAACACTAGCTAGCTAAGTAGTTAGCACTACTACTGCCTGGAGGTGTTTTTAAAGAGAAATGCTTCATTCTCCACTGCACACTAACACTAGCTAGCTAAGTAGTTAGCACTACTACTGCCTGGAGGTGTTTTTTAAAGATAAACTCTTCATGCTCCAATGCACACTAACACTAGCTAGCTAAGTAGTTAGCACTGACTACTGAGTGGCTCCAGAGTGGCCGCAGTGGTCTAAGGCACTGCATCTCAGTGCTAGAGGTGTCACTACAGACCCTGGTCTGATTCCAGGCTGTGTCACAACATGTGCCGTGATTAGGAGTCTTATGCACTGAACCATCCCACCACAGTGGACTACTCACTGGTGGGAAAAGTACCAAATTGTCCTACTTGAGTAAAGTAAAAGTAAAGATAACTCAAGGAAAAGCGAAAGTAAAATACGAATAAAATAAACATACTATTTGACTAAATGTTTTAAAGTATTTGGTTTTAAATATTCTTAAGTATCGAAAGAAAAATTAATTTTTTTTTAAAGTATAAATAATTTCAAATGTCTCATATGAAGCAAACCAGATGGCAGGAATTACCCTAAATAGTGAGAGAATTAAAGCAGAAGTGGTTCAAAAGTGAGGGATGAAATAAAGAGAAGTGAAACATCCGTTTTCAGGTGAAACTACGCAGGGAGAAAAGAGTCCAATGTCTGGTTGTTATTAGTTATCCTTATGACTCCTCAGGGAGAAAGAGTCCAATGTCTGGTTGTTTATTAGTTATCCTTATGACTCCTCAGGGAGAACGAGTCCAATGTGTCAATGTCTGGTTGTTATTAGTTATCCTTATGACTCCTCAGGGAGAAAACGAGATCCAATGTCTGGTTGTTATTAGTTATCCTTATGACTCCTCAGGGAGAAAAGAGTCCAATGTCTGGTTGTTATTAGTTATCCTTATGTCTCCTCATGTATCCTTATGAACTCCTCAGGGAGAAAAGAGTCCAATGTGTCAATGTCTGGTGTTATTAGTTATCCTTATGTTCCCCTCATGTATCCTTATGTCTCCTCAGGGAAAACGAGTCCAATTGTCTGGTTGTTCTTAGTATCCTTATGTCTCCTCATGTATCCTTTTGACTCCTCAGGAGAAACGAGTCCCAATGTCTGCGTTGTTATTAGTTATCCTTATGACTCCTCAGGGAGAAACGAGTCCAATGTTGTCAATGTCTGGTTGTTATTAGTTATCCTTATGTCTCCTCAGGGAGAAACGAGTCCAATGTCTGGTTGTTATCAGTTATCCGTATGTCTCCTCAGGAGGAAAAGAGTCCAATGTCTGGTTGTTATTAGTTATCCGTATGGACTCCTCAGGTGAGAAACCAGTCCAATGTCTGGTTGTTATTAGTTATCCTTATGTCCTCCTCAGGGAGGAATAAGAGTCCAATGCGTCAATGTCTGGTTGTTTATTAGTTATCCTTATGTCTCCTCAGGGAGAAAAGAGTCCAATGTGTCAATGTCTGGTTGTTATTAGTTATCCTTATGACTCCTCAGGGAGGAAAAGAGTCCAATGTGTCAATGTCTGGTTGTTATTAGTTATGCTTATGACTCCTCAGGGAGAAACGAGTCCAATGCGTCAATGTCTAGTTGTTATTAGTTATCCTTATGACTCCTCAGGGAGAAACGAGTCCAATGTGTCAATGTCTGGTTTGTTATTAGTTATCCTTATGACTCCTCAGGAAGAAACGAGTCCAATGTGTCAATGTCTGGTTGTTATTAGTTATCCTTATGTCTCCTCATGTATCCTTATGTCTCCTCAGGGAGAAACGAGTCCAATGTCTGGTTGTATTAGTTTATCCTTATGACTCCTCATGTATCCTTATGACTCCTCAGGGAAGAAACGAGTCCAATGTGTCAATGTCTGGTTGTTATTAGTTATCCTTATGTCTCCTCATGTATCCGTAGGTCTCCTCAGGGAGAAACGAGTCCAATGTCTGGTTGTTATTAGTTATCCTTATGTCTCCTCATGTATCCTTATGACTCCTCAGGGAGAAACGAGTCCAATGTCTGGTTGTTATTAGTTATCCTATGACTCCTCAGGGAGAAACGAGTCCAATGCGTCAATGTCTAGTTGTTATTAGTTATCCTTATGACTCCTCAGGGAGAAACGAGTCCAATGTGTCAATGTCTGGTTGTTATTAGTTATCCTTATGACTCCTCAGGGAGAAACGAGTCCAATGTCTGGTTGTTATTAGTTATCCGTATGACTCCTCAGGGAGAAACGAGTCCAATGCGTCAATGTCTAGTTGTTATTAGTTATCCTTATGACTCCTCAGGGAGAAAAGAGTCCAATGTGTCAATGTCTGGTTGTTATTAGTTATGCTTATGACTCCTCAGGGAGAAACGAGTCCAATGCGTCAATGTCTAGTTGTTATTAGTTATCCTTATGACTCCTCAGGGAGAAACGAGTCCAATGTGTCAATGTCTGGTTGTTATTAGTTATCCTTATGACTCCTCAGGGAGAAACGAGTCCAATGTGTCAATGTCTGGTTGTTATTAGTTATCCTTATGACTCCTCAGGGAGAAACGAGTCCAATGTGTCAATGTCTGGTTGTTATTAGTTATCCTTATGTCTCCTCATGTATCCTTATGTCTCCTCAGGGAGAAACGAGTCCAATGTCTGGTTGTTATTAGTTATCCTTATGACTCCCCATGTATCCTTATGACTCCTCAGGGAGAAACGAGTCCAATGTGTCAATGTCTGGTTGTTATTAGTTATCCTTATGTCTCCTCATGTATCCGTATGTCTCCTCAGGGAGAAACGAGTCCAATGTCTGGTTGTTATTAGTTATCCTTATGTCTCCTCATGTATCCTTATGACTCCTCAGGGAGAAACGAGTCCAATGTCTGGTTGTTATTAGTTATCCTTATGACTCCTCAGGGAGAAACGAGTCCAATGCGTCAATGTCTAGTTGTTATTAGTTATCCTTATGACTCCTCAGGGAGAAACGAGTCCAATGTGTCAATGTCTGGTTGTTATTAGTTATCCTTATGACTCCTCAGGGAGAAACGAGTCCAATGTCTGGTTGTTATTAGTTATCCGTATGACTCCTCAGGAGAAACGAGTCCAATGTCTGGTTGTTATTAGTTATCCTTATGACTCCTCAGGGAGAAACGAGTCCAATGTCTGGTTGTTATTAGTTATCCTTATGACTCCTCAGGAAGAAACGAGTCCAATGTGTCAATGTCTGGTTGTTATCAGTTATCCGTATGTCTCCTCAGGGAGAAAAGAGTCCAATGCGTCAATGTCTGGTTGTTATTAGTTATCCTTATGTCTCCTCAGGGAGAAAAGAGTCCAATGTGTCAATGTCTGGTTGTTATTAGTTATCCTTATGTCTCCTCAGGGAGAAAGAGTCCAATGTGTCAATGTCTGGTTGTTATTAGTTATCCTTATGTCTCCTCAGGGAGAAAAGAGTCCAATGTGTCAATGTCTGGTTGTTATTAGTTATCCTTATGACTCCTCAGGGAGAAAAGAGTCCAATGTGTCAATGTCTGGTTGTTATTAGTTATGCTTATGACTCCTCAGGGAGAAATGAGTCCAATGTCTGGTTGTTATTAGTTATCCTTATGTCTCCTCAGGGAGAAACGAGTCCAATGTGTCAATGTCTGGTTGTTATTAGTTATCCTTATGACTCCTCAGGGAGAAACGAGTCCAATGTCTGGTTGTTATTAGTTATCCTTATGACTCCTCAGGGAGAAAAGAGTCCAATGTCTGGTTGTTATTAGTTATCCTTATGACTCCTCAGGGAGAAACGAGTCCTATGTCTGGTTGTTATTAGTTATCCTTATGACTCCTCAGGGAGTAAAGAGTCCAATGTCTGGTTGTTATTAGTTATCCTTATGTCTCCTCAGGGAGAAACGAGTCCAATGTCTGGTTGTTATTAGTTATCCTTATGTCTCCTCAGGGAGAAACGAGTCCAATGTCTGGTTGTTATTAGTTATCCTTATGTCTCCTCAGGGAGAAACGAGTCCAATGTGTCAATGTCTGGTTGTTATTAGTTATCCTTATGCCTCCTTTGGGAGAAAAGAGTCAAATGTGTCAATGTCTGGTTGTTATTAGTTATCCTTATGACTCCTCATGTATCCTTATGACTCCTTATGTATCCTTATGACTCCTCATGTATCCTTATGACTCCTCATTTATCCTTATGACTCCTTATTTATCCTTATGACTCCTCATGTATCCTTATGACTCCTCATGTATCCTTATGACTCCTCATGTGTCCTTATGACTCCTCATGTATCCTTATGACTCCTCATGTATCCTTATGACTCCTCGTGTATCCTTATGACTTCTTATGCCTCCTCATGTATCCTTATGACTTCTTATGCCTCCTCATGTATCCTTATGACTTCTTATGCCTCCTCGTGTATCCTTATGTCTCCTCGTGTATCCTTATGACTTCTTATGTCTCCTCATGTATCCTTAGGACTACTTATGCCTCCTCATGTATCCTTATGTTCTCCTCATGTATCCTTATGACTTCTTATGCCTCCTCATGTATCCTTATTACTTCTTATGCCTCCTCATGTATCCTTATGTCTCATTCATGTATCCTTATGACTTCTTATGCCTCCTCATGTATCCTTATGACTTCTTTGCCTCCTCATGTATCCTTATGACTTCTTATGCCTCCTCATGTATCCTTATGACTTCTTATGCCTCCTCATGTATTCTCATGTATCCTTATGCCTCCTCATGTATCCGTATGACTTCTTATACCTCCTCATGTATCCTCATGTATCCTTATGCCTCCTCATGTATCCTCATGTATCCTTATGCCTCCTCATGTATCTTTATGCCTCCACATGTATCCTCATGTATCCTTATGCCTCCTCATGTATCCTCATGTATCCTTATGCCTCCTCATGTATCCTCATGCCTCCTCATGTATCCTCATGTATCCTTATGCCTCCTCATGTATTCTCATGTATCCTTATGCCTCCTCATGTATCCTCATGTATCCTTATGCCTCCTCATGTATCCTCGTGTATCCTTATGCCTCCTCATGTATCCTCATGTATCCTTATGCTCCTCATGTATCCTCGTGTATCCTTATGCCTCCTCATGTATCCTCGTGTATCCTTATGCCTCCTCATGTATCCTCGTGTATCCTTATGCCTCCTCATGTATCCTCATGTATCCTTATGCCTCCTCATGTATCCTTATGACTTCTTATGCCTCCTCATGTATCCTCATGTATTATCCTTATGTATCCCTTATGTCTCCTCATGTATCCTTATGCCTCCTCATGTATTCTCATGTATCCTTATGCCTCCTCATGTATCCTCATGTATCCTTATGCCTCCTCATGTATCCTCGTGTATCTTATGCCTCCTCATGTATCCTCATGTATCCTTATGCCTCCTCATGTATCTGGATCCTCGTTTGTATCTTATGCCTCTCTCCTATGTATCCTCGGTGTATCCTTATGCCTCCTCATGTATCAT
>NW_022264973.1:0-20307 GCF_002021735.2 Oncorhynchus kisutch | reverse complement strand
AGCAAAAATTGGACATCCAGAGTGCATCAAACATGATTTAGAGCTTGTTTATGGAAAAGTGCTTATTTCTGCTTTCAATGTTGCAACTTGCTGAAAACTGTCCACGGTGTTCATTTCATCTCACCTCTAGACACAGCACAGCAAATTCAAAAAAAATCCAGAGTGCATCAAACATGATTTAGAGCTTGTTTATGGAAAAGTGCTTATTTCTGCATTTCAATGTTGTAACTTGCTGAAAACAGTCTACAGTGTTTCATAACATCTCAAATAAACATAACAAAAACATTTTTTATCCAGAGTGCTTCAAACATGATTTAGAGCTTGTTTATGGAAAAGTGCTTATTTCTTCTGCATTTCAATGTTGCAACTTGCTGAAAACTGTCCACGGCGTTCATTTCATCTCAACCTAGACACAGCACAGCAAAATTGGACATCCAGAGTGCATCAAACATGATTTAGAGCTTGTTTATGGAAAAGTGCTTATTTCTGCATTTCAATGTTGCAACTTGCTGAAAACTGTCCACGGCGTTCATTCATCTCAACCTAGACACGCACAGCAAAAAGTGGACATCCAGAGTGCATCAAACATGATTTAGAGCTTGTTTATTGGAAAAGTGCTGATTTCTGCATTTCAATGTTGTAACTTGCTGAAAACAATCTACAGTGTTTTCATAACATCTCAAATAAACATAACAAAAACATTTTTTATCCAGAGTGCTTCAAACATGATTTAGAGCTTGTTTATTGGAAAGTGCTTATTTCTGCATTTCAATGTTTCAACTTGCTGAAAACTGTCGCACGGCGTTCATTTCATCTCAACCTAGACACAGCACAGCAAAAATTGGAATATCCAGAGTGCATCAAACATGATTTAGAGCTTGTTTATGGAAAAGTGCTTATTATGCATTTCAATGTTCTAACTTGCTGAAAAACAATCTACAGTGTTTTCATACATCTCAAATAAACATAACAGAAAACATTTTTTTATCCAGAGTGCTTCAAACAGGATTTAGAGCTTGTTATTGGAAAAGTCAGCTTATTTCTCTGCATTTCAATGTTGCAACTTGCTGAAAACTGTCCACAGGCGTTCATTTCATCTCAACCTAGACACAGCCCGGCTAGAATTGGGATATCCAGAGTGCATCAAACATGATTTAGAGCTTGTTTATGGAAAAGTGCTTATTTCTGCATTTCAATGTTTAACTTCTGAAACAATCTACAGTGTTTTCATAAACATCTCAAATAAACATAACAAAAACATTTTTTATCCAGAGTGCTTCAACATGATTTAGAGCTTGTTTATGGAAAAGTGCTCATTTCTGGCAGTTCAATGTTGCAACTGCTGAAAATGTCCACTGCGTCATTTCATCTCAACCTAGACACAGCACTGCTAGAATTGGATATCAGGAGTGCTTCAAACATGATTTAGAGCTTGTTTATGGAAAAGTGCTCATTATTTCTGCATTTCAATGTTGCATCTTGCTGAAAACTGTCCACAGGCTGTTCATTTCATCTCAACCTAGACAACAGCACAGCAAAAATTGGACATCCAGAGTGCATCAACATGATTTAGAGCTTGTTTATGGAAAAGTGCTTATTTCTGCATTTCAATGTTGCAACTTGCTGAAAACTGTCCACGGCGTTCATTTCATCTCAACCTAGACACAGCACTGCTAGAATTGGATATCCAGAGTGCATCAAACATGATTTAGAGCTTGTTTATGGAAAAGTGCTTATTTCTGCATTTCAATGTTGTAACTTGCTGAAAACAATCTACAGTGTTTTCATAACATCTCAAATAACATAACAAAAACATTTTTTTATCCAGAGTGCTTCAAACATGATTTAGAGCTTGTTTATGGAAAAGTGCTTCATTTCTGCATTTCAATGTTGCATCTTGCTGAAAACTGTCCACGGCGTTCATTTCATCTCAACCTAGACACAGCACAGCAAAAATTGGACATCCAGAGTGCATCAAACATGATTTAGAGCTTGTTTATGGAAAAGTGCTTATTTCTGCATTTCAATGTTGCAACTTGCTGAAAACTGTCCACGGCGTTCATTTCATCTCAACCTAGACACAGCACTGCTAGAATTGGATATCCAGAGTGCATCAAACATGATTTAGAGCTTGTTTATGGAAAAGTGCTTATTTCTGCATTTCAATGTTGTAACTTGCTGAAAACAATCTACAGTGTTTTCATAACATCTCAAATAAACATAACAAAACATTTTTTTATCCAGAGTGCTTCAAACATGATTTAGAGCTTGTTTATGGAAAAGTGCTTATTTCTGCATTTCAATGTTGCAACTTGCTGAAAACTGTCCACGGCGTTCATTTCATCTCAACCTAGACACAGCACAGCAAAAATTGGATATCCAGAGTGCATCAAACATGATTTAGAGCTTGTTTATGGAAAAGTGCTTATTTCTGCATTTCAATGTTGTAACTTGCTGAAAACAATCTACAGTGTTTTCATAACATCTCAAATAAACATAACAAAAACATTTTTTATCCAGAGTGCTTCAAACATGATTTAGAGCTTGTTTATGGAAAAGTGCTCATTTCTGCATTTCAATGTTGCAACTTGCTGAAAACTGTCCACGGCGTTCATTTCATCTCAACCTAGACACAGCACTGCATAAATTGGATATCCAGAGTGCATCAAACATGATTTAGAGCTTGTTTATGGAAAAGTGCTTATTTATGCATTTCAATGTTCTAACTTGCTGAAAACAATCTACAGTGTTTTCATAACATCTCAAATAAACATAACAAAAACATGTTTTTTATCCAGAGTGCTTCAAACATGATTTAGAGCTTGTTTATGGAAAAGTGCTTCATTTCTGCATTTCAATGTTGCAACTTGCTGAAAACTGTCCACGGCGTTCATTTCATCTCAACCTAGACACAGCACAGCAAAAATTGGATATCCAGAGTGCATCAAACATGATTTAGAGCTTGTTTATGGAAAAGTGCTTATTTCTGCATTTCAATGTTGCAACTTGCTGAAAACTGTCCACGGCGTTCATTTCATCTCAACCTAGACACAGCACTGCTAGAATTGGATATCCAGAGTGCATCAAACATGATTTAGAGCTTGTTTATGGAAAAGTGCTTATTTCTGCATTTCAATGTTCTAACTTGCTGAAAACAATCTACAGTGTTTTCATAACATCTCAAATAAACATAACAAAAACATTTTTTTATCCAGAGTGCTTCAAACATGATTTAGAGCTTGTTTATGGAAAAGTGCTCATTTCTGCATTTCAATGTTGCAATCTTGCTGAAAACTGTCCACGGCGTTCATTTCATCTCAACCTAGACACAGCACAGCAAAAATTGGACATCCAGAGTGCATCAAACATGATTTAGAGCTTGTTTATGGAAAAGTGCTTATTTCTGCATTTCAATGTTGCAACTTGCTGAAAACTGTCCACGGCGTTCATTTCATCTCAACCTAGACACAGCACTGCTAGAATTGGATATCCAGAGTGCATCAAACATGATTTAGAGCTTGTTTATGGAAAAGTGCTTATTTATGCATTTCAATGTTCTAACTTGCTGAAAACAATCTACAGTGTTTTCATAACATCTCAAATAAACATAACAAAAACATTTTTTTATCCAGAGTGCTTCAAACATGATTTAGAGCTTGTTTATGGAAAAGTGCTCATTTCTGCATTTCAATGTTGCATCTTGCTGAAAACTGTCCACGGCGTTCATTTCATCTCAACCTAGACACAGCACAGCAAAAATTGGACATCCAGAGTGCATCAAACATGATTTAGAGCTTGTTTATGGAAAAGTGCTTATTTCTGCATTTCAATGTTGCAACTTGCTGAAAACTGTCCACGGCGTTCATTTCATCTCAACCTAGACACAGCACTGCTAGAATTGGATATCCAGAGTGCATCAAACATGATTTAGAGCTTGTTTATGGAAAAGTGCTTATTTATGCATTTCAATGTTCTAACTTGCTGAAAACAATCTACAGTGTTTTCATAACATCTCAAATAAACATAACAAAAACATTTTTTTATCCAGAGTGCTTCAAACATGATTTAGAGCTTGTTTATGGAAAAGTGCTCATTTCTGCATTTCAATGTTGCATCTTGCTGAAAACTGTCCACGGCGTTCATTTCATCTCAACCTAGACACAGCACAGCAAAAATTGGACATCCAGAGTGCATCAAACATGATTTAGAGCTTGTTTATGGAAAAGTGCTTATTTCTGCATTTCAATGTTGCAACTTGCTGAAAACTGTCCACGGCGTTCATTTCATCTCAACCTAGACACAGCACAGCAAAAATTGGACATCCAGAGTGCATCAAACATGATTTAGAGCTTGTTTATGGAAAAGTGCTTATTTCTGCATTTCAATGTTGTAACTTGCTGAAAACAATCTACAGTGTTTTCATAACATCTCAAATAAACATAACAAAAACATTTTTTTATCCAGAGTGCTTCAAACATGATTTAGAGCTTGTTTATTGGAAAAGTGCTTATTTCTGCATTTCAATGTTGCAACTTGCTGAAAACTGTCCACGGCGTTCATTTCATCTCAACCTAGACACAGCACAGCAAAATTGGATATCCAGAGTGCATCAAACATGATTTAGAGCTTGTTTATGGAAAAGTGCTTATTTATGCATTTCAATGTTCTAACTTGCTGAAAACAATCTACAGTGTTTTCATAACATCTCAAATAAACATAACAAAAACATTTTTTTATCCAGAGTGCTTCAAACATGATTTAGAGCTTGTTTATGGAAAAGTGCTCATTTCTGCATTTCAATGTTGCAATCTTGCTGAAAACTGTCCACGGCGTTCATTTCATCTCAACCTAGACACAGCACAGCTAGAAATTGGACATCCAGAGTGCATCAAACATGATTTAGAGCTTGTTTATGGAAAAGTGCTTATTTCTGCATTTCAATGTTGCAACTTGCTGAAAACTGTCCACGGCGTTCATTTCATCTCAACCTAGACACAGCACAGCAAAAATTGGACATCCAGAGTGCATCAAACATGATTTAGAGCTTGTTTATGGAAAAGTGCTTATTTCTGCATTTCAATGTTGCAACTTGCTGAAAACTGTCCACGGCGTTCATTTCATCTCAACCTAGACACAGCACTGCTAGAATTGGATATCCAGAGTGCATCAAACATGATTTAGAGCTTGTTTATGGAAAAGTGCTTATTTCTGCATTTCAATGTTCTAACTTGCTGAAAACAATCTACAGTGTTTTCATAACATCTCAAATAAACATAACAAAAACATTTTTTTATCCAGAGTGCTTCAAACATGATTTAGAGCTTGTTTATGGAAAAGTGCTTATTTCTGCATTTCAATGTTGCAACTTGCTGAAAACTGTCCACGGCGTTCATTTCATCTCAACCTAGACACAGCACAGCAAAAATTGGACATCCAGAGTGCATCAAACATGATTTAGAGCTTGTTTATGGAAAAGTGCTTATTTCTGCATTTCAATGTTGTAACTTGCTGAAAACAATCTACAGTGTTTTCATAACATCTCAAATAAACATAACAAAAACATTTTTTTATCCAGAGTGCTTCAAACATGATTTAGAGCTTGTTTATGGAAAAGTGCTCATTTCTGCATTTCAATGTTGCAACTTGCTGAAAACTGTCCACGGCGTTCATTTCATCTCAACCTAGACACAGCACAGCAAAAATTGGATATCCAGAGTGCATCAAACATGATTTAGAGCTTGTTTATGGAAAAGTGCTTATTTCTGCATTTCAATGTTTCAACTTGCTGAAAACTGTCCACGGCGTTCATTTCATCTCAACCTAGACACAGCACTGCTAGAATTGGATATCCAGAGTGCATCAAACATGATTTAGAGCTTGTTTATGGAAAACTGCTTATTTCTGCATTTCAATGTTCTAACTTGCTGAAAACAATCTACAGTGTTTTCATAACATCTCAAATAAACATAACAAAAACATTTTTTTATCCAGAGTGCTTCAAACATGATTTAGAGCTTGTTTATGGAAAAGTGCTCATTTCTGCATTTCAATGTTGCATCTTGCTGAAAACTGTCCACGGCGTTCATTTCATCTCAACCTAGACACAGCACAGCAAAAATTGGACATCCAGAGTGCATCAAACATGATTTAGAGCTTGTTTATGGAAAAGTGCTTATTTCTGCATTTCAATGTTGCAACTTGCTGAAAACTGTCCACGGCGTTCATTTCATCTCAACCTAGACACAGCACTGCTAGAATTGGATATCCAGAGTGCATCAAACATGATTTAGAGCTTGTTTATGGAAAAGTGCTTATTTATGCATTTCAATGTTCTAACTTGCTGAAAACAATCTACAGTGTTTTCATAACATCTCAAATAAACATAACAAAAACATTTTTTTATCCAGAGTGCTTCAAACATGATTTAGAGCTTGTTTATGGAAAAGTGCTCATTTCTGCATTTCAATGTTGCATCTTGCTGAAAACTGTCCACGGCGTTCATTTCATCTCAACCTAGACACAGCACAGCAAAAATTGGACATCCAGAGTGCATCAAACATGATTTAGAGCTTGTTTATGGAAAAGTGCTTATTTCTGCATTTCAATGTTGCAACTTGCTGAAAACTGTCCACGGCGTTCATTTCATCTCAACCTAGACACAGCACTGCTAGAATTGGATATCCAGAGTGCATCAAACATGATTTAGAGCTTGTTTATGGAAAAGTGCTTATTTCTGCATTTCAATGTTCTAACTTGCTGAAAACAATCTACAGTGTTTTCATAACATCTCAAATAAACATAACAAAAACATTTTTTTATCCAGAGTGCTTCAAACATGATTTAGAGCTTGTTTATGGAAAAGTGCTCATTTCTGCATTTCAATGTTGCAATCTTGCTGAAAACTGTCCACGGCGTTCATTTCATCTCAACCTAGACACAGCACAGCAAAAATTGGACATCCAGAGTGCATCAAACATGATTTAGAGCTTGTTTATGGAAAAGTGCTTATTTCTGCATTTCAATGTTGCAACTTGCTGAAAACTGTCCACGGCGTTCATTTCATCTCAACCTAGACACAGCACTGCTAGAATTGGATATCCAGAGTGCATCAAACATGATTTAGAGCTTGTTTATGGAAAAGTGCTTATTTATGCATTTCAATGTTCTAACTTGCTGAAAACAATCTACAGTGTTTTCATAACATCTCAAATAAACATAACAAAAACATTTTTTTATCCAGAGTGCTTCAAACATGATTTAGAGCTTGTTTATGGAAAAGTGCTCATTTCTGCATTTCAATGTTGCATCTTGCTGAAAACTGTCCACGGCGTTCATTTCATCTCAACCTAGACACAGCACAGCAAAAATTGGACATCCAGAGTGCATCAAACATGATTTAGAGCTTGTTTATGGAAAAGTGCTTATTTCTGCATTTCAATGTTGCAACTTGCTGAAAACTGTCCACGGCGTTCATTTCATCTCAACCTAGACACAGCACTGCTAGAATTGGATATCCAGAGTGCATCAAACATGATTTAGAGCTTGTTTATGGAAAAGTGCTTATTTATGCATTTCAATGTTCTAACTTGCTGAAAACAATCTACAGTGTTTTCATAACATCTCAAATAAACATAACAAAAACATTTTTTTATCCAGAGTGCTTCAAACATGATTTAGAGCTTGTTTATGGAAAAGTGCTCATTTCTGCATTTCAATGTTGCATCTTGCTGAAAACTGTCCACGGCGTTCATTTCATCTCAACCTAGACACAGCACAGCAAAAATTGGACATCCAGAGTGCATCAAACATGATTTAGAGCTTGTTTATGGAAAAGTGCTTATTTCTGCATTTCAATGTTGCAACTTGCTGAAAACTGTCCACGGCGTTCATTTCATCTCAACCTAGACACAGCACTGCTAGAATTGGATATCCAGAGTGCATCAAACATGATTTAGAGCTTGTTTATGGAAAAGTGCTTATTTCTGCATTTCAATGTTCTAACTTGCTGAAAACAATCTACAGTGTTTTCATAACATCTCAAATAAACATAACAAAAACATTTTTTTATCCAGAGTGCTTCAAACATGATTTAGAGCTTGTTTATGGAAAAGTGCTTATTTCTGCATTTCAATGTTGCAACTTGCTGAAAACTGTCCACGGCGTTCATTTCATCTCAACCTAGACACAGCACAGCAAAAATTGGATATCCAGAGTGCATCAAACATGATTTAGAGCTTGTTTATGGAAAAGTGCTTATTTATGCATTTCAATGTTCTAACTTGCTGAAAACAATCTACAGTGTTTTCATAACATCTCAAATAAACATAACAAAACATTTTTTTATCCAGAGTGCTTCAAACATGATTTAGAGCTTGTTTATGGAAAAGTGCTCATTTCTGCATTTCAATGTTGCAACTTGCTGAAAACTGTCCACGGCGTTCATTTCATCTCAACCTAGACACAGCACTGCTAGAATTGGATATCCAGAGTGCATCAAACATGATTTAGAGCTTGTTTATGGAAAAGTGCTTATTTCTGCATTTCAATGTTGCATCTTGCTGAAAACTGTCCACGGCGTTCATTTCATCTCAACCTAGACACAGCACAGCAAAAATTGGACATCCAGAGTGCATCAAACATGATTTAGAGCTTGTTTATGGAAAAGTGCTTATTTCTGCATTTCAATGTTGCAACTTGCTGAAAACTGTCCACGGCGTTCATTTCATCTCAACCTAGACACAGCACTGCTAGAATTGGATATCCAGAGTGCATCAAACATGATTTAGAGCTTGTTTATGGAAAAGTGCTTATTTATGCATTTCAATGTTCTAACTTGCTGAAAACAATCTACAGTGTTTTCATAACATCTCAAATAAACATAACAAAAACATTTTTTTATCCAGAGTGCTTCAAACATGATTTAGAGCTTGTTTATGGAAAAGTGCTCATTTCTGCATTTCAATGTTGCAATCTTGCTGAAAACTGTCCACGGCGTTCATTTCATCTCAACCTAGACACAGCACAGCAAAAATTGGACATCCAGAGTGCATCAAACATGATTTAGAGCTTGTTTATGGAAAAGTGCTTATTTCTGCATTTCAATGTTGCAACTTGCTGAAAACTGTCCACGGCGTTCATTTCATCTCAACCTAGACACAGCACTGCTAGAATTGGATATCCAGAGTGCATCAAACATGATTTAGAGCTTGTTTATGGAAAAGTGCTTATTTCTGCATTTCAATGTTCTAACTTGCTGAAAACAATCTACAGTGTTTTCATAACATCTCAAATAAACATAACAAAAACATTTTTTTATCCAGAGTGCTTCAAACATGATTTAGAGCTTGTTTATTGGAAAAGTGCTTATTTCTGCATTTCAATGTTGCAACTTGCTGAAAACTGTCCACGGCGTTCATTTCATCTCAACCTAGACACAGCACAGCAAAAATTGGATATCCAGAGTGCATCAAACATGATTTAGAGCTTGTTTATGGAAAAGTGCTTATTTCTGCATTTCAATGTTGTAACTTGCTGAAAACAATCTACAGTGTTTTCATAACATCTCAAATAAACATAACAAAAACATTTTTTTATCCAGAGTGCTTCAAACATGATTTAGAGCTTGTTTATGGAAAAGTGCTCATTTCTGCATTTCAATGTTGCAACTTGCTGAAAACTGTCCACTGCGTTCATTTCGTCTCAACCTAGACACAGCACTGCTAGAATTGGATATCCAGAGTGCTTCAAACATGATTTAGAGCTTGTTTATGGAAAAGTGCTCATTTCTGCATTTCAATGTTGCATCTTGCTGAAAACTGTCCACGGCGTTCATTTCATCTCAACCTAGACACAGCACAGCAAAAATTGGACATCCAGAGTGCATCAAACATGATTTAGAGCTTGTTTATGGAAAAGTGCTTATTTCTGCATTTCAATGTTGCAACTTGCTGAAAACTGTCCACGGCGTTCATTTCATCTCAACCTAGACACAGCACTGCTAGAATTGGATATCCAGAGTGCATCAAACATGATTTAGAGCTTGTTTATGGAAAAGTGCTTATTTATGCATTTCAATGTTCTAACTTGCTGAAAACAATCTACAGTGTTTTCATAACATCTCAAATAAACATAACAAAAACATTTTTTTATCCAGAGTGCTTCAAACATGATTTAGAGCTTGTTTATGGAAAAGTGCTTCATTTCTGCATTTCAATGTTGCAACTTGCTGAAAACTGTCCACGGCGTTCATTTCATCTCAACCTAGACACAGCACAGCAAAAATTGGACATCCAGAGTGCATCAAACATGATTTAGAGCTTGTTTATGGAAAAGTGCTTATTTCTGCATTTCAATGTTGTAACTTGCTGAAAACAATCTACAGTGTTTTCATAACATCTCAAATAAACATAACAAAAACATTTTTTTATCCAGAGTGCTTCAAACATGATTTAGAGCTTGTTTATGGAAAAGTGCTCATTTCTGCATTTCAATGTTGCAACTTGCTGAAAACTGTCCACGGCGTTCATTTCATCTCAACCTAGACACAGCACAGCAAAAATTGGACATCCAGAGTGCATCAAACATGATTTAGAGCTTGTTTATGGAAAAGTGCTTATTTCTGCATTTCAATGTTGCAACTTGCTGAAAACTGTCCACGGCGTTCATTTCATCTCAACCTAGACACAGCACTGCTAGAATTGGATATCCAGAGTGCATCAAACATGATTTAGAGCTTGTTTATGGAAAAGTGCTTATTTATGCATTTCAATGTTCTAACTTGCTGAAAACAATCTACAGTGTTTTCATAACATCTCAAATAAACATAACAAAAACATTTTTTTATCCAGAGTGCTTCAAACATGATTTAGAGCTTGTTTATGGAAAAGTGCTCATTTCTGCATTTCAATGTTGCATCTTGCTGAAAACTGTCCACGGCGTTCATTTCATCTCAACCTAGACACAGCACAGCAAAAATTGGACATCCAGAGTGCATCAAACATGATTTAGAGCTTGTTTATGGAAAAGTGCTTATTTCTGCATTTCAATGTTGCAACTTGCTGAAAACTGTCCACGGCGTTCATTTCATCTCAACCTAGACACAGCACTGCTAGAATTGGATATCCAGAGTGCATCAAACATGATTTAGAGCTTGTTTATGGAAAAGTGCTTATTTATGCATTTCAATGTTCTAACTTGCTGAAAACAATCTACAGTGTTTTCATAACATCTCAAATAAACATAACAAAAACATTTTTTATCCAGAGTGCTTCAAACATGATTTAGAGCTTGTTTATGGAAAAGTGCTCATTTCTGCATTTCAATGTTGCATCTTGCTGAAAACTGTCCACGGCGTTCATTTCATCTCAACCTAGACACAGCACAGCAAAAATTGGACATCCAGAGTGCATCAAACATGATTTAGAGCTTGTTTATGGAAAAGTGCTTATTTCTGCATTTCAATGTTTCAACTTGCTGAAAACTGTCCACGGCGTTCATTTCATCTCAACCTAGACACAGCACTGCTAGAATTGGATATCCAGAGTGCATCAAACATGATTTAGAGCTTGTTTATGGAAAAGTGCTTATTTCTGCATTTCAATGTTCTAACTTGCTGAAAACAATCTACAGTGTTTTCATAACATCTCAAATAAACATAACAAAAACATTTTTTTATCCAGAGTGCTTCAAACATGATTTAGAGCTTGTTTATGGAAAAGTGCTCATTTCTGCATTTCAATGTTGCATCTTGCTGAAAACTGTCCACGGCGTTCATTTCATCTCAACCTAGACACAGCACAGCAAAAATTGGACATCCAGAGTGCATCAAACATGATTTAGAGCTTGTTTATGGAAAAGTGCTTATTTCTGCATTTCAATGTTGCAACTTGCTGAAAACTGTCCACGGCGTTCATTTCATCTCAACCTAGACACAGCACTGCTAGAATTGGATATCCAGAGTGCATCAAACATGATTTAGAGCTTGTTTATGGAAAAGTGCTTATTTATGCATTTCAATGTTCTAACTTGCTGAAAACAATCTACAGTGTTTTCATAACATCTCAAATAAACATAACAAAAACATTTTTTTATCCAGAGTGCTTCAAACATGATTTAGAGCTTGTTTATGGAAAAGTGCTCATTTCTGCATTTCAATGTTGCATCTTGCTGAAAACTGTCCACGGCGTTCATTTCATCTCAACCTAGACACAGCACAGCAAAAATTGGACATCCAGAGTGCATCAAACATGATTTAGAGCTTGTTTATGGAAAAGTGCTTATTTCTGCATTTCAATGTTGCAACTTGCTGAAAACTGTCCACGGCGTTCATTTCATCTCAACCTAGACACAGCACAGCTAAAATTGGACATCCAGAGTGCATCAAACATGATTTAGAGCTTGTTTATGGAAAAGTGCTTATTTCTGCATTTCAATGTTGTAACTTGCTGAAAACAATCTACAGTGTTTTCATAACATCTCAAATAAACATAACAAAAACATTTTTTTATCCAGAGTGCTTCAAACATGATTTAGAGCTTGTTTATTGGAAAAGTGCTTATTTCTGCATTTCAATGTTGCAACTTGCTGAAAACTGTCCACGGCGTTCATTTCATCTCAACCTAGACACAGCACAGCAAAAATTGGATATCCAGAGTGCATCAAACATGATTTAGAGCTTGTTTATGGAAAAGTGCTTATTTATGCATTTCAATGTTCTAACTTGCTGAAAACAATCTACAGTGTTTTCATAACATCTCAAATAAACATAACAAAAACATTTTTTTATCCAGAGTGCTTCAAACATGATTTAGAGCTTGTTTATGGAAAAGTGCTCATTTCTGCATTTCAATGTTGCATCTTGCTGAAAACTGTCCACGGCGTTCATTTCATCTCAACCTAGACACAGCACAGCAAAAATTGGACATCCAGAGTGCATCAAACATGATTTAGAGCTTGTTTATGGAAAAGTGCTTATTTCTGCATTTCAATGTTGCAACTTGCTGAAAACTGTCCACGGCGTTCATTTCATCTCAACCTAGACACAGCACAGCTAAAATTGGATATCCAGAGTGCATCAAACATGATTTAGAGCTTGTTTATGGAAAAGTGCTTATTTCTGCATTTCAATGTTGCAACTTGCTGAAAACTGTCCACGGCGTTCATTTCATCTCAACCTAGACACAGCACTGCTAGAATTGGATATCCAGAGTGCATCAAACATGATTTAGAGCTTGTTTATGGAAAAGTGCTTATTTATGCATTTCAATGTTCTAACTTGCTGAAAACAATCTACAGTGTTTTCATAACATCTCAAATAAACATAACAAAAACATTTTTTTATCCAGAGTGCTTCAAACATGATTTAGAGCTTGTTTATGGAAAAGTGCTCATTTCTGCATTTCAATGTTGCAACTTGCTGAAAACTGTCCACGGCGTTCATTTAATCTCAACCTAGACACAGCACAGCAAAAACTGGACATCCAGAGTGCATCAAACATGATTTAGAGCTTGTTTATGGAAAACTGCTTATTTCTGCATTTCAATGTTGTAACTTGCTGAAAACAATCTACAGTGTTTTCATAACATCTCAAATAAACATAACAAAAACATTTTTTTATCCAGAGTGCTTCAAACATGATTTAGAGCTTGTTTATGGAAAAGTGCTTATTTCTGCATTTCAATGTTGCAACTTGCTGAAAACTGTCCACGGCGTTCATTTCATCTCAACCTAGACACAGCACAGCAAAAATTGGATATCCAGAGTGCATCAAACATGATTTAGAGCTTGTTTATGGAAAAGTGCTTATTTCTGCATTTCAATGTTTCAACTTGCTGAAAACTGTCCACGGCGTTCATTTCATCTCAACCTAGACACAGCACTGCTAGAATTGGATATCCAGAGTGCATCAAACATGATTTAGAGCTTGTTTATGGAAAAGTGCTTATTTCTGCATTTCAATGTTCTAACTTGCTGAAAACAATCTACAGTGTTTTCATAACATCTCAAATAAACATAACAAAAACATTTTTTTATCCAGAGTGCTTCAAACATGATTTAGAGCTTGTTTATGGAAAAGTGCTCATTTCTGCATTTCAATGTTGCATCTTGCTGAAAACTGTCCACGGCGTTCATTTCATCTCAACCTAGACACAGCACAGCAAAAATTGGACATCCAGAGTGCATCAAACATGATTTAGAGCTTGTTTATGGAAAAGTGCTTATTTCTGCATTTCAATGTTGCAACTTGCTGAAAACTGTCCACGGCGTTCATTTCATCTCAACCTAGACACAGCACTGCTAGAATTGGATATCCAGAGTGCATCAAACATGATTTAGAGCTTGTTTATGGAAAAGTGCTTATTTATGCATTTCAATGTTCTAACTTGCTGAAAACAATCTACAGTGTTTTCATAACATCTCAAATAAACATAACAAAACATTTTTTATCCAGAGTGCTTCAAACATGATTTAGAGCTTGTTTATGGAAAAGTGCTCATTTCTGCATTTCAATGTTGCATCTTGCTGAAAACTGTCCACGGCGTTCATTTCATCTCAACCTAGACACAGCACAGCAAAAATTGGACATCCAGAGTGCATCAAACATGATTTAGAGCTTGTTTATGGAAAAGTGCTTATTTCTGCATTTCAATGTTGCAACTTGCTGAAAACTGTCCACGGCGTTCATTTCATCTCAACCTAGACACAGCACTGCTAAAATTGGATATCCAGAGTGCATCAAACATGATTTAGAGCTTGTTTATGGAAAAGTGCTTATTTCTGCATTTCAATGTTGTAACTTGCTGAAAACAATCTACAGTGTTTTCATAACATCTCAAATAAACATAACAAAAACATTTTTTTATCCAGAGTGCTTCAAACATGATTTAGAGCTTGTTTATTGGAAAAGTGCTTATTTCTGCATTTCAATGTTGCAACTTGCTGAAAACTGTCCACGGCGTTCATTTCATCTCAACCTAGACACAGCACAGCAAAATTGGACATCCAGAGTGCATCAAACATGATTTAGAGCTTGTTTATGGAAAAGTGCTTATTTCTGCATTTCAATGTTGCAACTTGCTGAAAACTGTCCACGGCGTTCATTTCATCTCAACCTAGACACAGCACTGCTAGAATTGGATATCCAGAGTGCATCAAACATGATTTAGAGCTTGTTTATGGAAAAGTGCTTATTTATGCATTTCAATGTTCTAACTTGCTGAAAACAATCTACAGTGTTTTCATAACATCTCAATAAACATAACAAAAACATTTTTTTATCCAGAGTGCTTCAAACATGATTTAGAGCTTGTTTATGGAAAAGTGCTCATTTCTGCATTTCAATGTTGCATCTTGCTGAAAACTGTCCACGGCGTTCATTTCATCTCAACCTAGACACAGCACAGCAAAAATTGGACATCCAGAGTGCATCAAACATGATTTAGAGCTTGTTTATGGAAAAGTGCTTATTTCTGCATTTCAATGTTGCAACTTGCTGAAAACTGTCCACGGCGTTCATTTCATCTCAACCTAGACACAGCACTGCTAGAATTGGATATCCAGAGTGCATCAAACATGATTTAGAGCTTGTTTATGGAAAAGTGCTTATTTATGCATTTCAATGTTCTAACTTGCTGAAAACAATCTACAGTGTTTTCATAACATCTCAAATAAACATAACAAAAACATTTTTTTATCCAGAGTGCTTCAAACATGATTTAGAGCTTGTTTATGGAAAAGTGCTCATTTCTGCATTTCAATGTTGCATCTTGCTGAAAACTGTCCACGGCGTTCATTTCATCTCAACCTAGACACAGCACAGCAAAAATTGGACATCCAGAGTGCATCAAACATGATTTAGAGCTTGTTTATGGAAAAGTGCTTATTTCTGCATTTCAATGTTGCAACTTGCTGAAAACTGTCCACGGCGTTCATTTCATCTCAACCTAGACACAGCACGCTAGAATTGGATATCCAGAGTGCATCAAACATGATTTAGAGCTTGTTTATGGAAAAGTGCTTATTTCTGCATTTCAATGTTCTAACTTGCTGAAAACAATCTACAGTGTTTTTCATAACATCTCAAATAAACATAACAAAAACATTTTTTTATCCAGAGTGCTTCAAACATGATTTAGAGCTTGTTTATGGAAAAGTGCTCATTTTCTGCATTTCAATGTTGCAACTTGCTGAAAACTGTCCACTGCGTTCATTTCGTCTCAACCTAGACACAGCACTGCTAGAATTGGATATCCAGAGTGCTTCAAACATGATTTAGAGCTTGTTTATGGAAAAGTGCTCATTTCTGCATTTCAATGTTGCATCTTGCTGAAAACTGTCCACGGCGTTTCATTTCATCTCAACCTAGACACAGCACAGCAAAAATTGGACATCCAGAGTGCATCAAACATGATTTAGAGCTTGTTTATGGAAAAGTGCTTATTTCTGCATTTCAATGTTGCAACTTTGCTGAAAACTGTCCACGGCGTTCATTTCATCTCAACCTAGACCACAGCACTGCTAGAATTGGATATCCAGAGTGCATCAAAACATGATTTAGAGCTTTGTTTAGGAAAAAGTGCTTATTTCTGCATTTCAATGTTCTAACTTGCTGAAAACACTCTACAGTGTTTTCATACATCTCAAATAAACATAACAAAAACATTTTTTATCCAGAGTGCTTCAAACATGATTTAGAGCTTGTTTATGGGAAAAGTGCTTATTTTCTGCATTTCAATGTTGCAACTGCTGAAAACTGTCCACTGCGTTCATTTCGTCTCAACCTAGACACAGCCTGCTAGAATTGGATATCCAGAGTGCTCAAACATGATTTAGAGCTTGTTTATGGAAAAGTGCTCATTTCTGCATTTCAATGTTGCATCTTGCTGAAAAACTTCCACGGCGTTCATTTCATCTCAACCTAGACAGAACAGCAAAAATTGGAATCCAGAGTGCATCAAACATGATTTAGAGCTTGTTTATGGAAAATGCTTATTTCTGCATTTCAATGTTGCAACTTGCTGAAAACTGTCCACGGCGTTCATTTCATCTCAACCTAGACACAGCACAGCAAAAATGGACATCCAGAGTGCATCAAACATGATTTAGAGCTTGATTATGGAAAAGTGCTTATTTATGCATTTCAATGTTCTAACTTGCCTGAAAACAATCTACAGTGTTTTCATAACATCTCAAATAAACATAACAAAAACATTTTTTTATCCAGAGTGCTTCAAACATGATTTAGAGCTTGTTTATGGAAAAGTGCTTATTTCTGCATTTCAATGTTGCAAACTTGCTGAAAACTGTCCACGGCGTTCATTTCATCTCAACCTAGACACAGCACAGCAAAAATTGGATATCCAGAGTGCATCAAACATGATTTAGAGCTTGTTTATGGAAAGTGCTTATTTCTGCATTTCAATGTTTCAACTTGCTGAAACTGGTCCACCGGCGTTCATTTCATCTCAACCTAGAACAGCACTGCTAGAATTGGATATCCAGAGTGCATCAAACATGATTTTAGAGCTTGTTTATGGAAAAGTGCTTATTTATGCATTTCAATGTTCTTACTTGCTGAAAACAATCTACAGTGTTTTCATAACATCTCAAAATAAACATAACAAAAACATTTTTTTATCCAGAGTGCTTCAAACATGATTTAGAGCTTGTTTATGGAAAAGTGCCTCATTTCTGCATTTTCAATGTTGCAATCTTGCTGTGAAAACTGTCCACGGCGTTCATTTCATCTCAACCTAGACACAGCACAGCAAAATTGGACATCCAGAGTGCATCAAACATGATTTAGAGCTTGTTTATGGAAAAGTGCTTATTTCTGCATTTCAATGTAATGCAACTTGCTGAAACTGTCCACGGCGTTCATTCATCTCAACTAGACACAGCACTGCTAGAATGGATATCCAGAGTGCAGCAACATGATTTAGAGCTTGTTTATGGAAAAGTGCTTATTTATGCATTCAATGTTCTAACGTGCTGAAAACAATCTACAGTGTTTTCATAACATCTCAAATAAACATAACAAAAACATTTTTTATCCAGAGTGCTTCAAACATGATTTAGAGCTTGTTTATGGAAAAGTGCTTATTTCTGCATTTCAATGTTGCAACTTGCTGAAAACTGTCCACGGCGTTCATTTCAATCTCAACTAGACACAGCACAGCAAAATTGGACATCCAGAGTGCATCAAACATGATTTAGAGCTTGTTTATGGAAAAGTGCTTATTTCTGCATTTCAATGTTGTAACTTGCTGAAAACATCCACAGTGTTTTCATAACATCTCAAATAAACATAACAAAAACATTTTTTATCCAGAGTGCTTCAAACATGATTTAGAGCTTGTTTATGGAAAAGTGCTTATTTCTGCATTTCAATGTTCAACTTGCTGAAAACTGTCCACGGCGTTCATTTCATCTCAACCTAGACACAGCACAGCAAAAATTGGATATCCAGAGTGCTTCAAACATGATTTAGAGCTTGTTTATGGAAAGTGCTTATTTCTGCATTTCAATGTTGCAACTTGCTGAAAACTGTCCACGGCTTTCATTTCATCTCAACCTAGACACACACAGCAAAATTGGACATCCAGAGTGCTTCAAACATGATTTAGAGCTTGTTTATGGAAAAGTGCTTATCTGCATTTCAATGTTGCAACTTGCTGAAAACTGTCCACGGCGTTCATTTCATCTCAACCTAGACACACACAGCAAAAATTGGATATCCAGAGTGCATCAAACATGATTTAGAGCTTGTTTATGGAAAAGTGCTTATTTCTGCATTTCAATGTTGTAACTTGCTGAAAACATCTACAGTGTTTTCATAACATCTCAAATAAACATAACAAAACATTTTTTTATCCAGAGTGCTTCAAACATGATTTAGAGCTTGTTTATGGAAAAGTGCTTATTTCTCTGCATTTCAATGTTGCAACTTGCTGAAAACTGTCCACGGCGTTCATTTCATCTCAACCTAGACACAGCACAGCAAAAATTGGCATCCAGAGTGCATCAAACATGATTTAGAGCTTGTTTATGGAAAAGTGCTTATTTCTGCATTTCAATGTTGTAACTTGCTGAAAACACTCTACAGTGTTTCATAACATCTCAAATAACCATAACAAAACATTTTTTTATCCAGAGTGCTTCAAACATGATTTAGAGCTTGTTTATGGAAAAGTGCTTATTTCTCTGCATTTCAATGTTGCAACTTGCTGAAACTGTCCACGGCGGCGTTCATTTCAATCTCAACCTAGACACAGCACAGCAAAAATTGGATATCCAGAGTGCATCAAACATGATTTAGAGCTTGTTTATGGAAACTGCTTATTTCTGCATTTCAATGTTGCAACTTGCTGAAAACTGTCCACGTGCGTTCATTTCATCTCAACCTAGACACAGCACAGCTAAAATTGGACATCCAGAGTGCATCAAACATGATTTAGAGCTTGTTTATGGAAAAGTGCTTATTTCTGCATTTCAATGTTAACTTGCTGAAAACAATCTACACGTGTTTTCATAACTCTCCAATAACATACAAAAACAATTTTTTATCCAGAGTGCATCAAACATGATTTAGAGCTTTTTTTATTGAAAAGTGCTTATTTCTGCATTTCAATGTTGCAACTTGCTGAAAACTGTCCACGGCGTTCATTTCATCTCAACCTAGACACAGCACAGCAAAATTGGACATCCAGAGTGCATCAAACATGATTTAGAGCTTGTTTAATGGAAAAGTGCTTATTTCTGCATTTCAATGTTGCAACTTGCTGAAAACTGTCCACGGCGTTCATTTCATCTCAACCTAGACCAGCACAAAAAAATTGGATATCCAGAGTGCATCAAACATGATTTAGAGCTTGTTTATGGAAAAGTGCTTATTTTCTGCATTTCAATGTTGTAACTTGCTGAAAACATCTACAACAGTTTTTTCATAACATCTCACATAAACATAACAAAAACATTTTTTATCCAGAGTGCTTCAAACATGATTTAGAGCTTGTTTATGGAAAAGTGCTTATTTCTGCATTTCAATGTTGCAACTTGCTGAAAACTGTCCACGGGTTCATTTCATCTCAACCTAGAACAGCACAGCAAAATTGGACATCCAGAGTGCATCAAACATGATTTAGAGCTGTTTATGGAAAGTGCTTATTTCTGCATTTCAATTTTGCAACTTGCTGAAACTGTCCACGGCGTTCATTTCATCTCAACCAGACACAGCACAGCAAAATTGGACATCCAGAGTGCATCAAACATGATTTAGAGCTTGTTTATGGAAAAGTGCTTATTTCTGC
>NW_022264972.1:0-20429 GCF_002021735.2 Oncorhynchus kisutch | reverse complement strand
AGAGAGAGAGAGAGAGACCCGATAGAGAGAGAGAACATATGAGAGAGGAGAGAGACGAGTAGAGAGAGGATTTGAGTGAGAGAGGAGACAGATTATAGAGTAGAGAGAGGAGAGGAGGGAGGAGGGCGAGACGAGAACAGATAGAGAGATTGATGATAACCAGATAGAGAGAGAGAGAAAAGATAGAGAGAGAGAGAACAGATAGAGAGAGAGAGAGAGGAGAGAGAGAGAGAGAGAGGAGAGAACAGAGAGAGAGAGGAGAGAAGAACCGAGATAGAGAGAGAGAGATTAGAGAGAGCGAGACGTGGGAGAAACGTGATTCTATTCTTCCTCTCTCCCGTTCCCTCTCTATCCTCGGACGCTCTTTCCTGGCCTAGAATGAGAAACGTGTTTACATTGACAAAAGACACTCAGACACAATCATTACAGACACACAAAAGAGTGAAGAGAATAACAACTTTTAAATTCCAGCAGTAAATGTAGTGTAACATTTAAACTGTTACATCAGCTATGTACAGTGTTGTGACAATGTACAACTAGTAGAATGTATGAATGATGAGGGGACATAAATAGACAGGTAAGTATAGGATATATTTACATTGGTGTTCCTGACCCACTGGTTGACCTTTTCTTGTGGCAGCAGGTCACACATTTTGCGGCTGGGACACCTGTTCCGCCTAACAGATACGGTTTGTTTGTCAACATTTTGTTTGAATTCTTTGTGGGTTTGTTTAATTTGAGCGGAATATGTGTCTCTAATATGGTCATACATTTTGGCAGGAAGTGCAGCTCAGTTTCCACCTCATGTTGTGGGCCATATCCTGTCTTCTCTTGAGAGCCAGATCTGCCTACGGCTGTAAATAGTCAAGGCTTTTCTTAGTTTTGGGTCACTCACACTAGCATAGGGCGTCGCACAATTGGTCCAGCGTCGTCAAGGTTTTGCCGGGGTAGGCCATCATTGTAAATTAGAATTTGTTCTTAACTGACTTGTTGAATAAAGGTTAACATTTTTTTAAGTAGTCTTCAGTACTGCTGCAAAGGGATGAGCTGTACCTACTTTTGGAGTCCTCTTGAAGTCTACCATTGACTATGTACAGACTGAGCTGCAGGAGTTGTGATGTTGGTTGTTTTGTCATAGTTGTGTCTAGGGAGGCATATGGGGGAGGGAATGGTGTCACATCCAGGTTAGGTGTATGTCCCGCAGGTCGCGCAGGTACCGCAGGTTGCGGTACCAGGTCTGGGCTATGTGTCCGTTGCTCTGTTGCTCCTGTGTAATGTGTTGGGGATGCGGTTGAGGGTGATGTCCTTTAGGGCGAAGGTGGGGACTGCGGGCTTGTGGAGGTGGACCTGGTCATAAAGGCTGTCCAATTCCAGGGTAGGGTGGTGGGTCAGGTAGACATTAGGTTCTGAGACACAGTCAAGGGAAATGCTTACGTTTACCCTCTGTGTCGTAGCAGGGTGGTGTGTTTTTGCCCAAACACACCTGTGTGTTTGGGCACCAGAGTTTAGACACTGTGTGTTTGGGCACCAGAGTTTAGACACTGTGTGTTTGGGCACCCGAGTTTAGACACCTGTGTGTTTGGGCACCAGAGTTTAGACACCTGTGTGTTTGGGCACCAGAGTTTAGACACCTGTGTGTTTGGGCACCAGAGTTTAGACACCTGTGTGTTTGGGCACCAGAGTTTAGACACCTGTGTGTTTGGGCACCAGAGTTTAGACACTGTGTGTTTGGGCACCAGAGTTTAGACACCTGTGTGTTTGGGCACCAGAGTTTAGACACTGTGTGTTTGGGCACCAGAGTTTAGACACTGTGTGTTTGGGGAACAATGTATTTTGTTGTATGCATTTCCTGTTTCCTGTTTGAGTACATAAGAAGTACAATCTGTGGCTTTTTTTGTGTCTTCAGTGTGTGTGGGAGGGGCTTGACAGGATGGGTTCTAGGAGGAGGTGGTGTCTCCTGGGTTGATGGGTCTTCAATGATCTGTTCTGCTGTGATGTTGAGGCTCTGGTCAGAGTCTAGGGTTGTTCTGCTAGCTTCTCTGCTGGGGTGGCCAGCTCTCTCATGGGTTGTTCTTTTTTGCAACTTCGAAGGGTTCTCATCTTCTCCTGCCTTCTTCTCCTTCTCGGGCCTTCTTCTGCTCCTCCTCTTTCTTCTGTTGATCTCACAGAGTGCATGTCTCTCTCCTCCTCCAGCTCTCTGGGTCTGGTTGAGGGGGTGTTGTTTCCTGGGTCTGTTGACTGGAGTAAGGTGACCTGTTGTTCGAGCTCCACCTGCCTTACTTCCACCTGGGTGACCCTCTGCTTGGGGTTGCTCGTCTGTGGGGCTGTTTATGGATCTGGTCTGACACCCTCTGGCTGGGGGAGTCGTCACCAGGAGAGAGCTCCTCTTGCTGTGCACCCTCTGTGATTCTGTGATAGTCCAGCTGAACAGTTTGGGGTTGCCCTGTACACCAATACAGTTCCAGACCATCCACTGACATGGCGCAGTACAGGTTGACATTGGCTGTCTAAGTCCTTGTTGTCTAGTATCCTGAATTTCCACCCATCGTTAACACCCCCCCCCCTCTTTACAGAGGGGTAGTGTGTTAATATAGCACTGTGTCATGCCAGGGGATGGTCTGGTTAATATATCACTGTGCCATGCCAGGGAATGGTCTTGTTAATATAGCACTGTGTCAGGGGATGGTCTGGTTAATATAGCACTGTGTCAGGGGATGGTCTGGTTAATATAGCACTGTGTCAGGGGATGGTCTGGTTAATATAGCTCTGTGTCAGGGGATGGTCTGGTTAATATAGCACTGTGCCAGGGGATGGTCTGGTTAATATAGCTCTGTACCAGGGGATGGTCTGGTTAATATAGCACTGTGTCAGGGGATGGTCTGGTTAATATAGCACTGTGCCAGGGGATGGTCTGGTTAATATAGCTCTGTACCAGGGGATGGTCTGGTTAATATAGCACTGTGCCAGGGGATGGTCTGGTTAATATAGCACTGTGCCAGGGGATGGTCTGGTTAATATAGCACTGTGCCAGGGGATGGTCTGGTTAATATAGCACTGTGCCAGGGGATGGTCTGGTTAATATAGCACTGTGCCAGGGGATGGTCTGTGAGGAAGATTAAGTTGCTTATGTGCAGCAGTCAGCAAGAAAGTATCTCTAGATTGTCCACGAGGAGCTTCATTTTGTACTTCCTGTGCCTTCTCATTTAAAAAAATAAATAATAATAATAATATATATTTTTTTTTACATCCAAGGGGTACTGTACTGTGATGACCTCTGAGGCCAAAGAGGCCTCTGCATTTGGGTGGGGGCGGCTGTGAAACTCTACTGCCATTGTTGGGCTCAAAGGGCTTTCATACATCTCACTTCACACCTCGCTGCAAATTGAAGTTGGAGCCGTTGTCTGTTCTCTCCTAGTTAAGCTTGGTAGCCTTAATAACTTAGCATTCAAAATATCAATTCAATTCAATACAAAAGGCTTTATTGGCATGGGGAGAAAGAAGTGAAATAGAAAATAAACAAAAGTGAAATATCAATAAGAAATTATCAGTAAACAGAAGTTCCAAAGGAATAGAGACTTTTCAAATGTCATATTATGTTTATATACAGTGTCGTATATATACGTAATATAGTTCAAGAACAAAAGGGAAAATAAATAAGCATAAATATGCGTTGTATTTACAATGGTGTTTGTTCTTCACTCGTTGCCCTTTTCTTGTGGCAACAGGTCACAAATCTTGCTGCTGTGATGGCATACTGTGGAATTCCACCCAGTAGATATGGGAGTTTATCAAAATTGGATTTGTTCTCAAATTTTTTGTGGGTCTGTGTAATCTGAGGGAAATATGTGTCTCTAATATGGTCATACAAAATTGGCAGGAGGTTGTTTTGTTGTGTGCACATAACCTGTCTTCTCTTGAGAGCCAGGTCTGCCAACGGCAGCCTCTCTCAATAGCAAGGCTATACTCACTGAGTCTGTACATAGTCAAAGCTTTCCATAAATTATGGGCAATAGCCCATAAAGACACCGTAAAAACAGTTTTATTGCAGTTATTAAAAATAATAAACAGAAATACCTTATTTAGATAAGTATTCAGACCCTTTGCTATGAGAATCGAAATTGAGCTCAGGTGCATCCTGTTTCCATTGATCATCCTTGAGATGTTTCTACAACTTGGAGTCCACCTGTGGTAAATTCAATTGATTGGACGTGATTTGGTAAGGCACACTCCTGTCTATATAAGGTCCCACAGTTGAAAGTGCATAACTGAGCAAAAACCAAGCCATGATGTCGAAGGAATTGTCCATAGACCTCAGAGACAGCATTGTGTCGATGCACAGATCTGAGGAAGGGTACCAAAACATTTCTGCATCATTGAAGGTCCCCAAGAACACAATGGCCTCCACCATTCCTAAATGATAGAAGTTTGGTACCACCAAGACTCTTCCTAGAGCTGGCAGCCAGGCCAAACTGACCAATCGGGGGAGAAGGGCCACCAGGGAGGGAGGTGACCAAGAACCCGATGGTCACTCTGACAGAGCTCCAGAGTTCCTCTGTGGAGATGGGAGAACCTTCCAGAAGGACAACCATCTCTGCAACACTCCATCAATCAGGCCTTTATGGTAGAGTGGCCAGACGGAAGCCATTCCTCACAGGACTCTCAGACCATGAGAAACAAGATTCTCTCAAACAAGATTGAACTATTTAGCCTGAATGCCAAGTGTCACGTCTGGAGGAAACCAGGCACCATCCCTACAGTGAAGAATGGTGGTGGCAGCATCATGCTGGGGTGGGGGGTTGTCTTTCAGTGGCAGGGACTGGTAGACTAGTCAGGATCGAGGGAAATATGAACGGAGCAAAGTACAGAGAGATCTGATTTTCCTTTATATATATTTTTTGAAAGAAAAATAAAGCACATTTTTTGTCCATTAAAATAACATCAAATTGATCAGAAATACAGTGTAGACATTGTTACTGTTGTAAATGACTATTGTAGCTGGAAGCAGCTGATGTTTTAACCTTTTGTTAACAACACTGTCATCTCAGATTTTCAAAATATGCGTTACAGCCAACGCTAGACAAGCATTTGTGTAAGTTTATCATGGCATAATGCTATGCTAGGCTCTGCTGGCAGCAGGCAACATTTTCACGAAAATAAGAAAAGCAACCAAATTAAATCATTTACCTTTGAAGAACTTCAGATGCTTTCACTCAGGAGACTCCCAGTTAGATAGCAAATGTTCCTTTTTTCCAAAAATATTATTTTTGTAGGCGAAATAGCTCCCGTTTGTTCATCATGCTTGGCTGAGAAATCGACCCTAAAATGCTACAACTATAACGCCAAACTTTTTTCAACATTTGCTCCATAATATCGACAGAAACACGGCAAACTTTGTTTACGATCCATCCTCAAGGTGTTTTTAACAAATATATTCGATAATATATCCGGCGAGGCAGTTGGTTTCTCATAAGAAGCGATTGGAAAAATGGCTACCTCAGTATTTTACACAAGGTTTTCTGCGGGAGACACCATGTGACCACATGCCATATATGGTCCCTTACAGCCATTCTTCAAGGGAAATGCCTAAAAAGATGTCACAATGCTGTAGACACCTTGGGGAAAACGTGGAAAACATAAGCTCATTCGTAGCTCATTCACAGCCATATAAGGAGTCATTGGCATGAGGTGGGTTCAAAAAATGCGGCACTTCCTGGTTGGATTTTTATCTGGGTTTCGCCTGTAACATCAGTTCTGTGATTGTCTGATTGTCTGCACTCACAGACAATATCTTTGCAGTTTTGGAAACGTCAGAGTGTCTCCAAGGTGGCATAGCAGTTCAGACGTCTTTTGTCCTCGTCTTGTCGTGTCCTGTATATATATATATTTACAACTTTTTCACATACATTTTATTTTTATTTTCCATCAACTCATCTTCAAAACACTCTCCTGCAACCCGCCTCACCAATGTATATTTATAAAAAAGTATTATTTACCTCAGATCTGTAATCCTCCAAGAAGCTAGCCAGAAACTCCAAGAAGCTAGCCTGAAACTAGCCAGAAGCTAATCCAGAAGCTAGTTCAGAAGCTAGTTAGCTCCTTTACTGGCAAATCGTTAATATTCAGCTAACCACGGTTTGTGGTCATCAGCTATCCTTTAGCTCGAAAATCTATCGCCAGTTCTGTACGGCGCAGCGCGGCTCGGAACGGAACATACCGGACCAATTTTTCTCTCCATGTCCCTGGACATTCATACCCGGATCTCACAGCTAGCTAGCTGCTATCCGTGTGACCATCGGAGCTAGCAAGCTCCGTCAATCACTCCTGAGTTCCATCAATCACACCTGGGCTGCAGTCACCTATCCGGACCCGTTTTACTGCCTTCGCGGAGCCCCACCGGGCCTTCACAACTGGACTGCCGACGTTATCTACCCGAAGGAGTTATTTGGCTGGCTCCTCCGTCGCGACGTTACCTGAACGCCCATCTGCGGCCTGCTAACCGTTAGCTGTCTTACCGGCTGCTATCTGAATAGACAATCGGACTATTTTTTTATTATTATTATTTTTTTTTATAATTTTTTTTAAAATTATTTTTAAAATTATTATTATTATATTTTCTTCTTGGGCCTCTATAACTATATCTATTGTTTTTATTTTTGTTGTTGTTGTGTGATTTGGATTAATCCCCTCTACCACACGGAACCCCACTAATCTACTGACGGAACGTAAGGGGTGGCTAACAGACCTCCATCCTATGCTAGCTTGCTACCGATGCCCTGGCTAGCTGTCTAAATCACCAACCAACCTCTCCACTCACCGGACCCTTTTGATCACTCGACTAAGCATGCCTCTCCTTAATGTCAATATGTCTTGTCCATTTCTGTTCTGGTTAGTGTTTATTGGCTTATTTCACTGTAGAGCCTCTAGTCCTGCTCACTATACCTTATCCAACCTATTAGTTCCACCACCCACACATGCAATGACATCTCCTGGTTTCAACGATGTTTCTAGAGACAATATCTCTCTCTTCATCACTCAATACCTAGGTTTACCTCCACTGTATTCACATCCTGCCATACATTTGTCTGTACATTATACCTTGATGCTATTTTATCGCCCCCAGAAACCTCCTTTTACTCTATGTTCCAGACGTTCTAGACGACCAATTCTCATAGCTTTTAGCCGTACCCTTATTCTACTCCTCCTATGTTCCTCTGGCGATGTAGAGGTGAATCCAGGCCCTGCAGTGCCTAGCTCCACTCCTATTCCCCAGGCGCTCTCTTTTGACGACTTCTGTAACCGTAATAACCTTGGTTTCATGCATGTTAACATTAGAAGCCTCCTCCCTAAGTTTGTTCTATTCACTGCTTTAGCACACTCTGCCAACCCGGATGTTCTAGCTGTGTCTGAATCCTGGCTTAGGAAGACCACCAAAAATTCTGAAGTTTTAATTCCAAACTACAACATTTTCAGACAAGATAGAACTGCCAAAGGGGGCGGTGTTGCAATCTACTGCAAAGATAGCCTGCAGAGTTCTGTCCTACTATCCAGGTCTGTACCCAAACAATTTGAACTTCTACTTTTAAAAATCCACCTCTCTAAAAACAAGTCTCTCACCGTTGCCGCCTGCTATAGACCACCCTCTGCCCCCAGCTGTGCTCTGGACACCATATGTGAACTGATTGCCCCCCATCTATCTTCAGAGTTCGTGCTGCTAGGCGACCCTAAACTGGAACATGCTTAACACCCCAGCCATCCTACAATCTAAACTTGATGCCCTCAATCTCACACAAATAATCAATGAACCTACCAGGTACCTCCCCAAAACCTTAAACACGGGCACCCTCATAGATATCATCCTAACCAACTTCCCCTCTAAATACACCTCTGCTGTCTTCAACCAAGATCTCAGCGATCACTGCCTCATTGCCTGCATCCGTAATGGGTCAGCGGTCAAACGACCTCCACTCATCACTGTAAAACGCTCCCTGAAACACTTCTGCGAGCAGGCCTTTCTAATCGACCTGGCCGGGGTATCCTGGAAGGATATTGATCTCATCCCGTCAGTAGAGGATGCCTGGATATTTTTTAAAAATGCCTTCCTAACCATCTTAAATAAACATGCCCCATTCAAGAAATTTAGAACCAGGAACAGATATAGCCCTTGGTTCTCCCCAGACCTGACTGCCCTTAACCAACACAAAAACATCCTATGGCGTTCTGCATTAGCATCGAACAGCCCCCGTGATATGCAGCTGTTCAGGGAAGCTAGAAATCATTATACACAGGCAGTTAGAAAAGCCAAGGCTAGCTTTTTCAAGCAGAAATTTGCTTCCTGCAACACTAACTCAAAAAGTTCTGGGACACTGTAAAGTCCATGGAGAATAAGAACACCTCCTCCCAGCTGCCCACTGCACTGAAGATAGGAAACACTGTCACCACTGATAAATCCACCATAATTGAGAATTTCAATAAGCATTTTTCTACGGCTGGCCATGCTTTCCACCTGGCTACTCCTACCCCGGACAACAGCACTGCACCCCCAACAGCAACTCGCCCAAGCCTTCCCCATTTCTCCTTCTCCCAAATCCATTCAGCTGATGTTCTGAAAGAGCTGCAAAATCTGGACCCCTACAAATCAGCCGGGCTAGACAATCTGGACCCTTTCTTTCTAAAATTATCTGCCGAAATTGTTGCCACCCCTATTACTAGCCTGTTCAACCTCTCTTTCGTGTCGTCTGAGATTCCCAAAGATTGGAAAGCAGCTGCGGTCATCCCCCTCTTCAAAGGGGGGGACACTCTTGACCCAAACTGCTACAGACCTATATCTATCCTACCGTGCCTTTCTAAGGTCTTCGAAAGCCAAGTCAACAAACAGATTACCGACCATTTCGAATCTCACCATACCTTCTCTGCTATGCAATCTGGTTTCAGAGCTGGTCATGGGTGCACCTCAGCCACGCTCAAGGTCCTAAACGATATCTTAACCGCCATCGATAAGAAACATTACTGTGCAGCCGTATTCATTGATCTGGCCAAGGCTTTCGACTCTGTCAATCACCATATCCTCATCGGCAGACTCGACAGCCTTGGTTTCTCAAATGATTGCCTCGCCTGGTTCACCAACTACTTCTCTGATAGAGTTCAGTGTGTCAAGTCGGAGGGTCTGCTGTCCGGACCTCTGGCAGTCTCTATGGGGGTGCCACAGGGTTCAATTCTTGGACCGACTCTCTTCTCTGTATACATCAATGAGGTCGCTCTTGCTGCTGGTGAGTCCCTGATCCACCTCTACGCAGACGACACCATTCTGTATACTTCCGGCCCTTCTTTGGACACTGTGTTAACAACCCTCCAGGCAAGCTTCAATGCCATACAACTCTCCTTCCGTGGCCTCCAATTGCTCTTAAATACAAGTAAAACTAAATGCATGCTCTTCAACCGATCGCTACCTGCACCTACCCGCCTGTCCAACATCACTACTCTGGACGGCTCTGACTTAGAATACGTGGACAACTACAAATACTTAGGTGTCTGGTTAGACTGTAAACTCTCCTTCCAGACCCATATCAAACATCTCCAATCCAAAGTTAAATCTAGAATTGGCTTCCTATTTCGCAACAAAGCATCCTTCACTCATGCTGCCAAACATACCCTTGTAAAACTGACCATCCTACCAATCCTCGACTTTGGCGATGTCATTTACAAAATAGCCTCCAATACCCTACTCAACAAATTGGATGCAGTCTATCACAGTGCAATCCGTTTTATCACCAAAGCCCCATATACTACCCACCATTGCGACCTGTACGCTCTCGTTGGCTGGCCCTCGCTTCATACTCGTCGCCAAACCCACTGGCTCCATGTCATCTACAAGACCCTGCTAGGTAAAGTCCCCCCTTATCTCAGCTCGCTGGTCACCATAGCATCTCCCACCTGTAGCACACGCTCCAGCAGGTATATCTCTCTAGTCACCCCCAAGACCAATTCTTTCTTTGGCCGCCTCTCCTTCCAGTTCTCTGCTGCCAATGACTGGAACGAACTACAAAAATCTCTGAAACTGGAAACACTTATCTCCCTCACTAGCTTTAAGCACCAACTGTCAGAGCAGCTCACAGATTACTGCACCTGTACATAGCCCACCTAAAATTTAGCCCAAACAACTACCTCTTTCCCAACTGTATTTAATTTTTATTTATTTATTTATTTTGCTCCTTTGCACCCCATTATTTTTTTATTTCTACTTTGCACATTCTTCCATTGCAAAACTACCATTCCAGTATTTTACTTGCTATATTGTATTTACTTTGCCATCATGGCCTTTTTTTGCCTTTACCTCCCTTCTCACCTCATTTGCTCACATTGTATATAGACTTGTTTATACTGCATTATTGACTGTATGTTTGTTTTTACTCCATGTGTAACTCTGTGTCGTTTTATCTGTCGAACTGCTTTGCTTTATCTTGGCCAGGTCGCAATTGTAAATGAGAACTTGTTCTCAACTTGCCTACCTGGTTAAATAAAGGTAAAATAAATAAATAAATAAAAAGCCAAATTAAGTTTCTGCTATTCTCCTGGGTAATTCACTTGGCCAGCTTCACAAGGTGAAATACACTAAAACATCAATTCCCAAGTCCAGCTTGAGCACTGTGTTTGTTGTTGTGTTTGTTGTTGTTGTTGTTGATGGAATCATAGCAGAACTTAGGGAACTCTGACCATCAATGTAACTGAAATGAACTGGATTTCCTCATTTTGTATCTAAAAGTGTTTAGCTGTAGCTAGATAGCAGCCAGACTGTTCTAGACGTAATCTGGTTAGTACAGTAGCTGGGCTATAATGGCACCTTTCAGTAAAAGCTGGGCTATAATGGCACCTTTCAGAAGAAGCTGGGCTATAATGGCACCTTTCAGTAGAAGCTGGGCTATAATGGCACCTTTCAGTAGAAGCTGGGCTATAATGGCACCTTTCAGAAGAAGCTGGGCTATAATGGCACCTTTCAGTAGAAGCTGGGCTATAATGGCACCTTTCAGAAGAAGCTGGGCTATAATAGCACCTTTCAGTAGAAGCTGGGCTATAATGGCACCTTTCAGTAGAAGCTGGGCTATAATGGTAGATATCAGCACCTTTCAGTAGAAGCTGGGCTATAATGGCACCTTTCAGTAGAAGCTGGGCTATAATGGCACCTTTCAGTAGAAGCTGGGCTATAATGGTAGATATCAGCACCTTTCAGTAGAAGCTGGGCTATAACGGTAGATATCAGCACCTTTCAGTAGAAGCTGGGCTATAATGGTAGATATCAGCACCTTTCAGTAGAAGCTGGGCTATAATGGCACCTTTCAGTAGAAGCTGGGCTATAATGGTAGATATCAGCACCTTTCAGAAGAAGCTCGGCTATAATGGTAGATATCAGCACCTTTCACTGGGGAACCCACTGTTCCCCTGAACGAGGCAGTTAACCCACTGTTCCCCTGAACAAGGCAGTTAACCCACTGTTCCCTGAACAAGGCTGTTAACCCACTGTTCCCCTGAACGAGGCAGTTAACCCACTGTTCCCCTGAACGAGGCTGTTAACCCACTGTTCCCCTGAACAAGACTGTTAACCCACTGTTCCCCTGAACGAGGTAGTTAACCCACTGTTCCCCTGAACGAGGCAGTTAACCCACTGTTCCCCTGAACGAGGCAGTTAACCCACTGTTCCCCTGAACGAGGCAGTTAACCCACTGTTCCCCTGAACGAGGCAGTTAGCCCACTGTTCCCCTGAACGAGGCAGTTAACCCACTGTTCCCCTGAACGAGGCAGTTAACCCACTGTTCCCCTGAACGAGGCAGTTAACCCACTGTTCCCCTGAACGAGGCAGTTAACCCACTGTTCCCCTGAACGAGGCAGTTAACCCACTGTTCCCCTGAACAAGGCAGTTAACCCACTGTTCCCCTGAACAAGGCAGTTAACCCACTGTTCCCCGGGGCGCCTAAGACGTGGGATGTCGAATTTTAAGGCAGCTCCCCCCCCCCTCTGCACCTCTCTGATTCAGAGGTGTTGGGTTAGATGAGGAAGACACGTTTTGGTTGAATGCATTCCTTTGTACAACTGACTAGGTGTTGTCATGTGTTGTTGCTGTCTTGCTATGTTGTCGTCTTAGGTCTCTCTTTACGTCGTGTTGTGTCTCTAGTCGTGATGTGTGTGTTGTCCTATATTTATATATTTGTTATTTTTAATCCCCGTCCCCCCAGGAGACCGTCCTTGTAAATAAGAATTAGGTCTTAACTGACTTGCCGAGTTACATTTCAAGGTTCAATATAAATAAATAGGTATCCCCCTTCCATTTCACTGCCATTGCTAATTATGGTGCTTCTGCTGTGCCTATCCCTCTCTCTGTCTCTGGCCTTGTCTCTTCTTTCCCTCTCTCCTCTCTCTGTCTCTGGCCTTGTCTCTTCTTTCCCTCTCTCCCTCTCTCTGTCTCTGTCTCTGGCCTTGTCTCTTCTTTCCCTCTCCCATCTCTTCTCTCCCCTCTCTCTCTGGCCTTCTCTCTTCTTTCCCATCTCTCCTCTCCCTCTCTCTGTCTCTGGCCTTGTCTCTTCTTTCCCTCTCTCCTCTCTCTGTCTCTGTCTCTGGCCTTGTCTCTTCTTTCGCTCTCTCCTCTCCCCTCTCTCTGTCTCTGGCCTTGTCTCTTCTTTCCCTCTCTCCTCTCTCTGTCTCTGGCCTTGTCTCTTCTTTCCCTCTCCCATCTCTTCTCTCCCCTCTCTCTGGCCTTCTCTCTTCTTTCCCATCTCTCCTCTCCCTCTCTCTGTCTCTGGCCTTGTCTCTTCTTTCCCTCTCTCCTCTCCCATCTCTCTCTGGCCTTCTCTCTTCTTTCCCTCTCTCCCCTCCCCTCTCTCTCTGTCCTTCTCTCTTCTTTCCCTCTCTCCTCTCCCCTCTCTCTCTGGCCTTCTCTCTTCTTTCCCTCTCTCCTCTCCCCTCTCTCTCTGGCCTTGTCTCTTCTTTCCCTCTCTCCCCTCCCCTCTCTCTCTGGCCTTGTCTCTTCTTTCCCTCTCTCCTCTTCCCTCTCTCTCTGGCCTTCTCTCTTCTTTCCCTCTCTCCCCTCCCCTCTCTCTCTGGCCTTCTCTCTTCTTTCCCTCTCTCCTCTCCCATCTCTCAAGCTCGCCAGCTGTTTCCCTCCACGCAGGAGACAAGTATTATAATGTGAATGATAATATGACAGAGTTTCAGTGGATAATAAACTGATTCGCCCAGCTCTACTGGGGAACAGCTGATTCGCCCAGCTCTACTGGGGAACCGCTGATTCGCCCAGCTCTACTGGGGAACAGCTGATTCACCCAGCTCTACTGGGGAACCCTGATTGACCCAGCTCTACTGGGGAACCGCTGATTCGCCCAGCTCTACTGGGGAACAGCTGATTCACCCAGCTCTACTGGGGAACCCTGATTGACCCAGCTCTACTGGGGAACCCTGATTCACTCAGCTCTACTGGGGAACCCTGATTGACCCAGCTCTACTGGGGAACCCTGATTCACTCAGCTCTACTGGGGAACCGCTGATTCACTCAGCTCTACTGGGGAACCAATACACTGTGGAGTGCAGTAGAGTAGAGTGCAGTAGTGTAGAGTGCAGTAGAGTGCAGTAGAGTGCAGTATAGTGCAGTAGATTAGAGTACCGTAGTGTAGAGTACCGTAGTGTAGAGTGCAGTAGAGTAGAGTGCAGTAGAGTAGAGTGCAGTGCAGTAGAGTAGAGTGCAGTAGAGTGCAGTAGAGTGCAGTAGAGTGCAGTAGAGTAGAGTGCAGTAGAGTAGAGTGCAGTAGAGTAGAGTGCAGTAGAGTAGAGTGCAGTAGAGTAGAGTGCAGTAGAGTAGAGTGCAGTAGAGTAGAGTGCAGTAGAGTAGAGTGCAGTAGAGTAGAGTGCAGTAGAGTAGAGTGCAGTAGAGTAGAGTGCAGTAGAGTAGAGTGCAGTAGAGTAGAGTGCAGTAGAGTGCAGTAGAGTGCAGTAGAGTGCAGTAGAGTAGAGGCCAGGCCAGTTATACAGTAACATGTTATTTTACCTCAAGAACAAGCATCTCTGTTTTGTCCGAGTTTAAAAGTAGAAAGTTTGCAGCCATCCACTTCCTTATGTCTGAAACACAGGCTTCTAGCAATTTTGAGGCTTCATTGTGTTTCATTGAAATGTACAGCTGTGTGTCGTCTGCATAGCAGTGGAAGTTAACATTATGTTTTCGAATGACATCCCAAGAGATTCACTCACACACACACACACTGTCTATCACACACATGCACACACACACACACAAACACACACACACACACACCGTGTATCACACACATACATACGCACACAAACTCTTAGTGGTTTTGCATGTGTGTGTTTGGTCAGTATTATGCTTGACATTTAATGTAGTCTAATTAGTACAATCAGACAGAGGATCATAATTAGGGCGATTGTTCCCCTGAGGCCAACACACACACACACACACACACACACACACACACACACACACACACACACACACACACACACACACACACACATACATATATACACACACACACATATATACACACACACACAAACACACACACACTCACACACACACACTGGTCTAACTCTGCAGAGGCATGCAGACGGGAGAGGTCGACCTATCGTGCTGGAACCTCGTGTAGGTGGGAGAGTGTGTGTATAAGAGGGTTAAAGATAATAGAAGGTGTGGAAGGTTGTCTGGTTAGTGAGTGTGATGAGTATGTGTCTCACCTCTACAATGATGGATAGAGAGGCTGTGAATCCTATAGCCCATACACATGTCTGTCTGTCTCTCTCTTTCTGTCTCTCTGTCTGTCTCTCTGTCTCTCTGTCTCTCTGTCTCTCTCTGTCTCTGTCTCTGTCTCTGTCTCTGTCTCTATCTCTCTCTGTCTCTCTCTCTCTCTGTCTCTCTCTCTCTCTCTCTCTCTGTCTCTCTCTCTCTCTCTCTCTCTGTCTCTCTCTCTCTCTCTGTCTCTCTCTCTCTCTCTCTCTGTCTCTCTCTCTGTCAATTCAATTCAATTCAATTCAAGGGCTTTATTGGCATGGGAAACATGTGTTAACATTGCCAAAGCAAGTGAGGTAGACAACATACAAAGTGAATATATAAAGTGAAAAACAACAAAAATTAACAGTAAACATTACACATACAGAAGTTTCAAAACAGTAAAGACATTACAAATGTCATATTATATATATATACAGTGTTCTAACAATGTACAAATGGCTAAAGGACACAAGATAAAATAATAAGCATAAATATGGGTTGTATTTACAATGGTGTTTGTTCTTCACTGGTTGCCCTTTTCTCGTGGCAACAGGTCACAAATCTTGCTGCTGTGATGGCACACTGTGGAATTTCACCCAGTAGATATGGGAGTTTTCAAAATTGGATTTGTTTTCGAATTCTTTGTGGATCTGTGTAATCTGAGGGAAATATGTCTCTCTAATATGGTCATACATTGGGCAGGAGGTTAGGAAGTGCAGCTCAGTTTCCACCTCATTTTGTGGGCAGTGAGCACATAGCCTGTCTTCTCTTGAGAGCCATGTCTGCCTACGGCGGCCTTTCTCAATAGCAAGGCTATGCTCACTGAGTCTGTACATAGTCAAGGCTTTCCTTAATTTTGGGTCAGTCACAGTGGTCAGGTATTCTGCCGTTGTGTACTCTCTGTGTAGGGCCAAATAGCATTCTAGTTTGCTCAGTTTTTTTGTTAATTCTTTCCAATGTGTTAAGTAGTTATCTTTTTGTTTTCTCGTGATTTGGTTGGGTCTAATTGTGCTGCTGTCCTGGGGCTCTGTAGTGTGTGTTTGTGTTTGTGAACAGAGCCCCAGGACCAGCTTGCTTAGGGGACTCTTCTCCAGGTTCATCTCTCTGTAGGTGATGGCTTTGTTATGGAAGGTTTGTGAATCGCTTCCTTTTAGGTGGTTGTAGAATTTAACAGCTCTTTTCTGGATTTTGATAATTAGTGGGTATCGGCCTAATTCTGCTCTGCATGCATTATTTGGTGTTCTACGTTGTACACGGAGGATATTTTTGCAGAATTCTGCGTGCAGAGTCTCAATTTGGTGTTTGTCTCATTTTGTGAAGTCTTGGTTGGTGAGCGGACCCCAGACCTCACAACCATAAAGGGCAATGGGCTCTATGACTGATTCAAGTATTTTTAGCCAAATCCTAATTGGTATGTTAAAATTTATGTTTCTTTTGATGGCATAGAATGCAGCTTTGTGGAAGTTACCTGTGGTGCTGATGTTTAGGCCAAGGTATGTATAGTTTTTTGTGTGCTCTAGGGCAACAGTGTCTAGATGGAATTTGTATTTGTGGTCCTGGTGACTGGACCTTTTTTGGAACACCATTATTTTGGTCTTACTGAGATTTACTGTCAGGGCCCAGGTCTGACAGAATCTGTGCATAAGATCTAGGTGCTGCTGTAGGCCCTCCTTGGTTGGTGACGGAAGCACCAGATCATCAGCAAACAGCAGACATTTGACTTCGGATTCTAGCAGGGGGAGGCCGGGTGCTGTAGACTTTTCTAGTGCCCTCGCCAATTCGTTGATATATATGTTGAAGAGGGTGGGGCTTAAGCTGCATCCCTGTCTAACCCCACGACCCTGTGTGAAGAAATGTGTGTGTTTTTTGCCAATTTTAACCGCACACTTGTTGTTTGTGTACATGGATTTTATAATGTCATATGTTTTACCCCCAACACCACTTTCCATCAGTTTGTATAGCAGACCCTCATGCCAGATTGAGTCGAAGGCTTTTTTGAAATCAACAAAGCATGAGAAGACTTTGCCTTTGTTTTGGTTTGTTTGGTTGTCAATTAGGGTGTGCAGGGTGAATACATGGTCTGTTGTACGGTAATTTGGTAAAAAGCCAATTTGACATTTGCTCAGTACATTGTTTTCATTGAGGAAATGTATGAGTCCTGCTGTTAATAATAATGCAGAGGACCTTTTCCCAAGGCTCTCTCTCCTCTCTCTCTCTCTCCTCTCTCTCTCCTCATCTCTTCCTCTCTCTCCTTCCATCTCCTCCTCTTCCTCTACTCTCTCGCTCCTGCTACCTCTCTCTCTCTCGTCATCTCTCTCCCTCTCTCTCCCCGCTCTACTCCTCCCCTTCGCCTCTTCTCCTCTCCCCTCTTCCTCGTCTCCCTCTCTCCCCTCTCCCTCCTCTCCGCCTCTTCCTACTTCTCCTCTCTCCCCTCTCCCCTCTCCCCTCTCCCCTTCTCTCCTCTCTCACTCTCTCTCTATCAGGACCAATTTAAGATTACTTTATACCTAGCTGTATCGGTCTGGAGGACTAACCTGGATATATAATATATATCTTTATCTCCTCACAACAGCATGCACATACCAACACACAGAATGTGCACAACAACTACCACATGCTGGGCCAGCTTAACCTATTCAAGGCACCTGAGTCATACACATATCCCCTGTGTGTGTGTTATGTGTCATAGTCTGCCCTCCCTTTTAACAGAGCGAGTTGTTACAGTAGATATAGAAACAGACTAAGGGTATTGACGAAAGAGAAGTTGTTTTTTGTTCATTTACTTCCATTCTTATGTTTCCCAGCTATCACTTTCTCCATTTGCTCTGCGTTTTAAATCGGGAGAAAGCTGTGAGAAAAGAGAAGCTTTAAAAATAAAATAAATCAATAAAATAAATTGTTACTTAACTGTTGTAGCTACAAGGTAATATAAGCAACAACTTATTGTTCCATCTTCTGTTCTTTATCGAATAGGACATAGATAACATGTTGTAGCAGGAAGATATCTCCCATTTCCTGTAAAGATAACATGTTGTAGCAGGAAGATATCTCCCATTTCCTGTAAAAGATAAACATGTTGTAGCAGGAAGATATCTCCCATTTCCTGCTAAAAGAATAACATGTTTGTTAGCAGGAAGATATCTCCCATTTCCTGTAAATGGGTGCTGTTCGATAAAGAAGAAGAAGAAGATGGACACGAGACAAGGTGTTCCTTCCATTCATAATCCTAGTCTTTTTCTAAACAGCTTTTCAAGGACCCAAAGTGGGTTTATAATGTATTTAGAGAAAGACCCGAAACAAAGCCACTGTCAGACTATTGTAGCTATGATTTAGAGAACGACGGGTTTCTCTGGTGCTAAGGAAGGGGGCCCCGGGGGGTGGCCGACAGATTTGAGGGGGTGATATTCAATTCATTAAAATAAGAATAATCGACATGTCCCAGAACAGCCGTGCCTCCATTGTCCCAGAGACAGCCGTCCCTCCATTTGAAAATCGACATGTCCCAGAGACAGCCGTGCCTCCATTTTAAAATCTGACAATGTCCTTCAGAGACAGCCGTTTGCCTCCATTTTAAAAGTCTGACAATGTAGCCCAGAGGACAGCCGTGCCTCCATTTAAAAGTCTGACAATGTCCCAGAGACGCCTGCCTCCATTTTAAATCTGCACAATGTCCCAGAGACAGCCGTGCCTCCATTTAAAATCTGACAATGTCCCAGAGACAGCCGTGCCTCCATTTTAAAAATCTGACAATGTCCCAGAGACAGCCGTGCCTCCATTTTAAAATCTGACAATGTCCCAGAGACAGCCGTGCCTCCATTTAAAATCTGACAAAAAATGTGACTTTGATTGAATAAACTAATATATATACAAAATCTAACTACTTAAACAACATAATGTTAATTTTATTTGAATGGTAAATCTCTTAAGTGGGTAAATGAAGATGGCACAGGACTACCCACAACAGCCGAATGGATATTCAATAGGAGTGTGTGCATTGAGTTATCGAGCTGGTTTTGGCTGATGATCAGAGGTCTGTTAGTCATCTGTAGCACCATTTGGGACTTCTATTAGCCTACTGATCAACAACATTTACATCGAAGCGTCACTCCAGCAGGTCACGCCTGCATGGAAAGGACATCATATAGGCACTGCTGTTAGTTGACCATGTAAAATAACATCTATTCAATGCAATGGGTCCAACGTAACGTCATGATTTGTGATCACAGATGCTTATGAAGCAGGGCTAACACTACTCCCTCTTTCTGCTATGGGTTGCACAGTTCGTCTGCCATGACTATTGATCCGGGTGGGGTTTTCCTGCACTCCTCCATCCCATTCTCGCCCTCTCTCTTCTCAGAATGAAAATAGTGCTGTGTAGTTTCCCTCTCAGACCACTCCCTTCACTGCAATACTTCTCCTTGTTGTGTGTGTGTGTTTGCTCTCGCTTGGATAACCCCAGTATGATGGCCCAGCCAGGGGAGAGGGGGGGGGGGAAGAGTGCAAGGGAGGGGGTGGGGGGGTGTGGGGGGGGGCAGGCAAAGGGCCAAGTTGTCGACTGCTCCTACAGTTTTTCTTCGGTACTGCAGGTATAATGCCCAGCCCATAATGCCCGGCCCATAATGCCCGGCCCATAATGCCCGGCCCATAATGCCCGGCCCATAATGCCCAGCCCATAATGCCCAGCCCATAATGCCCAGCCCATAAAGACCATTCTGCCACATAGAGAGGACACTTTCCTCATCGCCGTTCTTTTCCCCATTTTACTCACAGCTGAAGATATTCATGTTTTTGGATCACGTTATTATGTTGTCTCTGCTCCCTGTGTGCACTGATGGATAGTGTGATGTTGTTTCCGGATGAATCACGGAGATATAGATGGCCCATGACTCCTGACGGTCCATGACTCCTGGAGATATAGATGGTCCATGACTCCTGACGGTCCATGTCTCCTGGAGATATAGATGGTCCATGACTCCTGACGGTAAATGACTCCTGGAGATATAGACGGTCCATGACTCCTGACGGTCCATGACTCCTGACAGTCCATGACTCCTGGAGATATAGATGGTCCATGACTCCTGACGGTCCATGACTCCTGACGGTCCATGACTCCTGACGGTCCATGACTCCTGACGGTCTATGACTCCTGGAGATATAGACGGTCCATGACTCCTGACGGTCCATGACTCCTGACGGTCCATGACTCCTGACGGTCCATGACTCCTGGAGATATAGACGGTCCATGACTCCTGACGGTCCATGACTCCTGACAGTCCATGACTCCTGGAGATATAGACGGTCCATGAGTAGGTTACCTTGAAAAACACGCCCGGACATTTTGGACTCAGTCTCCACTTCTTATTTACCTCCGTGAGAGAGAGGGGGGGGGGGGTCCTGGGGGGGTAGACCTGGGATCCTTCTCCAAAGAGCTTTGACAGGGAGGTATGGAATTGAGGTAACAACACGGGAAGGAAGCAAGGATTTGGTGTCTGATATGTTTTGAGACAGAGACATGTGCCCTGAGCTATAGAGTCAGTAGTTATCTCTGTCTGGCCATTCTGTAGCTCTATTCTCACCAGCAAGCGGATGAGAGGAGGAGCGAGTAGGGGGGTAGTGGGTGGGAAGTCAGCAAATGTGAGAGCTAAGTCAATGGACACAATCGGTG
>NW_022264971.1:0-20287 GCF_002021735.2 Oncorhynchus kisutch | reverse complement strand
ATAGGGTGTCGTTTGGGAACACACTATAACATCATGTGATAGCTGTATGCGTTGTATAGGTTATTTCACTTTATAGGGGAAATGTTCAATTATGATGTCCATGTTTCGATGAGCATGATGATAGAGATTCATCGTACAGATCCGTACATGTATTTGGGGGAGTGTTGTTTGTGTGGAAAATATTAGTCCTTGTGGATGTGTGTGTGTTTGTTGAGTACTTGCTGTGTGGTGTCCGTCGGTGCGCAGTGGTTTGCACGTGTGTGTGTGTTATTTTGAGTCCTTTTGGTCCTTTGCGCATGTGGTGTTTGAGTGTACCCTGCCAGGTCACCCAGATCCACTGCAGTATAGACACTTGTCCAGGGGTCCTAGGATGCCGGGAGAGTAAGTGCTGTCCCCAAGAGGTGGTCACCTATTACCATCTAGTAGGCTGGCAGCTTGCTGGGGTGTTGAGGATCGAAAAGAGGTGGTCTGAGACGGCAGCTACGGATCCTGAGGATCACGGGCCAAATCTGTCCTACTTCACTGCAGAGAGAGAGAGACGCAGAGAGAGAGGGAGACACAGAGATAGAGGGGAGAGAGAGGGACACAGAGAGAGAGGGAGAGAGAGAGACACAGAGAGAGAGGGAGAGAGAGAGAGACCGCAGAGAGAGAGGGAGACACAGAGAGAGAAGGAGAGGGAGATGAGAGACACAGAGAGAGAGGAGACAGAGAGAGGGAGAGAGAGAGAGAGAAACAGAGAGATAGAGGGAGAGAGAGAGAGAGAGAAACAGAGAGAGAAGAGGAGACACAGATAGAGAGAGTGAGACAGGAGAGAGACAGAGATAAACAGAGAGAAGAGGGAGACGCGAGAGAAACAGAGAGAAGAGAGGAGACGAGAGAAACAGAGAGAGAGAGGGAGACGAGAGAGACAGAGAGGAGACAGAGAGAGAGAGAGAGAGAGTGAGTTTAGAGAGAAGAGGGAGGAGAGAGCGAGTGAGAGAGCGAAGAGAGAAGAAGCGAGAGAGAAACAGAGAGAACAGAGAGAGAGAGCGAGTTAGAGAGAGAGTTAGAGAGACGAGTTAGAGAGCGAGAGAGCGAGCTAGAGAGCAAGTTAGAGAGTGAGAGAGAGAGAGAGAGAGAGAGAGCGAGAGACAGAGTGACACAGAGAGAGAGGGAGAAACAGACAGAGAGAGAGAGAGGGAGAAACAGAGAGAGAGAGAGAGAGAGAGAGAGAGAGACAGAGTGAGAGAGAGACAGAGAGAGTCAGAGAGTGACAGACAGACAAGAGTGTGAGAGAGAGAGAGAGAGAGTGAGACAGAGAGAGAAAGAGAGAGTGAGACAGAGAGAGAAAGAGAGATGAGACAGAGAGAGAAAGAGAGACTGAGACAGAGACATAGACAGAGAGAGACAGAGAGACAGAGCGAGAGAGACAGAGACATAGACAGAGAGAGACAGAGAGACAGAGAGACTGAGACAGAGACATAGACAGAGAGAGACAGAGAGACAGAGCGAGAGAGACAGAGACATAGACGAGAGAGACAGAGAGACAGAGCGGAGAGACAAGAGACATAGACAGAGAGAGACAGAGAGACAGAGCGAGAGAGACAGAGACATAGACAGAGAGAGACAGAGAGACAGAGCGAGAGAGACAGAGACATAGACAGAGAGAGACAGAGAGACAGAGCGAGAGAGACAGAGACATAGACAGAGAGAGACAGAGAGTAGACAGAGAGAGAGAGAGAGAAAGAGAGAGTGAGACAGAGAGAGAAAGAGAGAGTGAGACAGAGAGAGAAAGAGAGACTGAGACAGAGACATAGACAGAGAGAGACAGAGAGACAGAGCGAGAGAGACATAGACAAGAGAGAGAGAGAGAGAAAGAGAGAGTGAGACAGAGAGAGAAGAGAGACTGAGAGAGACAAGACACAGAGAGAGACAGAGACAGAGCGAGAGAGACAGAGACATAGACAGAGAGAGACAGAGAGACAGAGCGAGAGAGACAGAGACATAGACAGAGAGAGACAGAGAGACAGAGCGAGAGAGACAGAGACATAGACAGAGAGAGACAGAATGACAGTGATTATTTACCTCCATCATCAGTTTTTGATATGTCTATATGTTTACTTTGGCAATGTATTGTATTTGCTTTCCATTCCAATAAAGCCTTTTGAATTTGGATAATGTTGAGAAGCAGAGAGAGACAGAGATAGAGTGGAGAGAGACAGAGATAGAGTGGAGAGAGAGAGAGATAGAGTGGAGAGAGAGAGAGAGATAGAGTGGAGAGAGACAGAGATAGAGTGGAGAGAGAGAGAGAGAGACAGAGATAGAGTGGAGAGAGAGAGAGAGATAGAGTGGAGAGAGACAGAGATAGAGTGGAGAGAGAGAGAGAGAGACAGAGATAGAGTGGAGAGAGAGAGAGAGATAGAGTGGAGAGAGAGAGACAGAGATAGAGTGGAGAGAGAGAGAGATAGAGTGGAGAGAGAGAGACAGAGATAGAGTGGAGAGAGACAGAGATAGAGTGGAGAGAGACAGAGATAGAGTGGAGAGAGAGACAGAGATAGAGTGGAGAGAGAGAGAGATAGAGTGGAGAGAGAGAGAGATAGAGTGGAGAGAGAGAGACAGAGATAGAGTGGAGAGAGAGAGAGATAGAGTGGAGAGAGAGAGAGATAGAGTGGAGAGAGAGAGAGAGATAGAGTGGAGAGAGACAGAGATAGAGTGGAGAGAGAGAGAGAGAGACAGAGATAGAGTGGAGAGAGAGAGAGATAGAGTGGAGAGAGACAGAGATAGAGTGGAGAGAGAGAGAGAGAGACAGAGATAGAGTGGAGAGAGAGAGAGAGATAGAGTGGAGAGAGAGACAGAGATAGAGTGGAGAGAGAGAGAGATAGAGTGGAGAGAGAGAGACAGAGATAGAGTGGAGAGAGACAGAGATAGAGTGGAGAGAGACAGAGATAGAGTGGAGAGAGAGACAGAGATAGAGTGGAGAGAGAGAGAGATAGAGTGGAGAGAGAGAGAGAGGGAGAGAGAGAGACAGAGAGAGAGTGGAGAGAGAGAGAGATAGAGTGGAGAGAGAGAGACAGAGATAGAGTGGAGAGAGACAGAGATAGAGTGGAGAGAGAGAGATAGAGTGGAGAGAGAGAGACAGAGATAGAGCGGAGAGAGACAGAGATAGAGTGGAGAGAGAGAGACAGACAGAGATAGAGCGGAGAGAGAGAGACAGAGATAGAGTGGAGAGAGACAGAGATAGAGTGGAGAGAGACAGAGATAGAGTGGAGAGAGAGTGAGAGAGAGTGGAGAGAGAGAGAGAGAGATAGAGTGGAGAGAGAGAGATAGAGTGGAGAGAGAGAGACAGAGATAGAGTGGAGAGAGACAGAGATAGAGTGGAGAGAGACAGAGATAGAGTGGAGAGAGAGAGAGATAGAGTGGAGAGAGAGAGATAGAGTGGAGAGAGAGAGATAGAGTGGAGAGAGAGACAGAGATAGAGTGGAGAGAGAGAGACAGAGATAGAGTGGAGAGAGACAGAGATAGAGTGGAGAGAGAGACAGAGATAGAGTGGAGAGAGAGACAGAGATAGAGTGGAGAGAGAGAGAGAGAGATAGAGTGGAGAGAGACAGAGATAGAGTGGAGAGAGAGAGAGATAGAGTGGAGAGAGACAGAGATAGAGTGGAGAGAGACAGAGATAGAGTGGAGAGAGAGAGATAGAGTGGAGAGAGAGAGACAGAGATAGAGTGGAGAGAGAGAGAGATAGAGTGGAGAGAGAGAGACAGAGATAGAGTGGAGAGAGAGAGAGATAGAGTGGAGAGAGACAGAGATAGAGTGGAGAGAGACAGAGATAGAGTGGAGAGAGACAGAGATAGAGTGGAGAGAGACAGAGATAGAGTGGAGAGAGACAGAGATAGAGTGGAGAGAGAGAGATAGAGTGGAGAGAGAGAGACAGAGATAGAGTGGAGAGAGAGAGAGATAGAGTGGAGAGAGAGAGAGATAGAGTGGAGAGAGAGAGACAGAGATAGAGTGGAGAGAGACAGAGATAGAGTGGAGAGAGACAGAGATAGAGTGGAGAGAGAGAGAGATAGAGTGGAGAGAGAGAGAGATAGAGTGGAGAGAGAGAGAGATAGAGTGGAGAGAGAGACAGAGATAGAGTGGAGAGAGAGAGACAGAGATAGAGTGGAGAGAGACAGAGATAGAGTGGAGAGAGAGACAGAGATAGAGTGGAGAGAGAGACAGAGATAGAGTGGAGAGAGAGAGACAGAGATAGAGTGGAGAGAGACAGAGATAGAGTGGAGAGAGAGAGAGATAGAGTGGAGAGAGACAGAGATAGAGTGGAGAGAGACAGAGATAGAGTGGAGAGAGAGAGATAGAGTGGAGAGAGAGAGAGACAGAGATAGAGTGGAGAGAGAGAGAGATAGAGTGGAGAGAGAGAGACAGAGATAGAGTGGAGAGAGAGAGAGATAGAGTGGAGAGAGAGAGACAGAGATAGAGTGGAGAGAGACAGAGATAGAGTGGAGAGAGACAGAGATCGAGTGGAGAGAGACAGAGATAGAGTGGAGAGAGACAGAGATAGAGTGGAGAGAGACAGAGATAGAGTGGAGAGAGAGAGATAGAGTGGAGAGAGAGAGACAGAGATAGAGTGGAGAGAGAGAGAGATAGAGTGGAGAGAGAGAGACAGAGATAGAGTGGAGAGAGACAGAGATAGAGTGGAGAGAGAGAGACAGAGATAGAGTGGAGAGAGACAGAGATAGAGTGGAGAGAGACAGAGATAGAGTGGAGAGAGAGAGAGATAGAGTGGAGAGAGACAGAGATAGAGTGGAGAGAGACAGAGATAGAGTGGAGAGAGAGAGAGATAGAGTGGAGAGAGAGAGACAGAGATAGAGTGGAGAGAGACAGAGATAGAGTGGAGAGAGAGACAGAGATAGAGTGGAGAGAGACAGAGATAGAGTGGAGAGAGACAGAGATAGAGTGGAGAGAGAGACAGAGATAGAGTGGAGAGAGACAGAGATAGAGTGGGAGAGAGACAGAGATAGAGTGGAGAGAGACAGAGATAGAGTAGAGAGAGACAGAGATAGAGTGGAGAGAGACAGAGATAGAGTGGAGAGAGAGAGAGAGAGATAGAGTGGAGAGAGACAGAGATAGAGTGGAGAGAGACAGAGATAGAGTGGAGAGAGAGAGATAGAGTGGAGAGAGAGAGAGACAGAGATAGAGTGGAGAGAGAGAGAGATAGAGTGGAGAGAGAGAGACAGAGATAGAGTGGAGAGAGAGAGAGATAGAGTGGAGAGAGAGAGACAGAGATAGAGTGGAGAGAGACAGAGATAGAGTGGAGAGAGACAGAGATCGAGTGGAGAGAGACAGAGATAGAGTGGAGAGAGACAGAGATAGAGTGGAGAGAGACAGAGATAGAGTGGAGAGAGAGAGATAGAGTGGAGAGAGAGAGACAGAGATAGAGTGGAGAGAGAGAGAGATAGAGTGGAGAGAGAGAGACAGAGATAGAGTGGAGAGAGACAGAGATAGAGTGGAGAGAGAGAGACAGAGATAGAGTGGAGAGAGACAGAGATAGAGTGGAGAGAGACAGAGATAGAGTGGAGAGAGAGAGAGATAGAGTGGAGAGAGACAGAGATAGAGTGGAGAGAGAGAGAGATAGAGTGGAGAGAGAGAGACAGAGATAGAGTGGAGAGAGAGAGAGATAGAGTGGAGAGAGAGAGACAGAGATAGAGTGGAGAGAGACAGAGATAGAGTGGAGAGAGACAGAGATCGAGTGGAGAGAGACAGAGATAGAGTGGAGAGAGACAGAGATAGAGTGGAGAGAGACAGAGATAGAGTGGAGAGAGAGAGATAGAGTGGAGAGAGAGAGACAGAGATAGAGTGGAGAGAGAGAGAGATAGAGTGGAGAGAGAGAGAGACAGAGATAGAGTGGAGAGAGACAGAGATAGAGTGGAGAGAGAGAGACAGAGATAGAGTGGAGAGAGACAGAGATAGAGTGGAGAGAGACAGAGATAGAGTGGAGAGAGAGAGAGATAGAGTGGAGAGAGACAGAGATAGAGTGGAGAGAGACAGAGATAGAGTGGAGAGAGAGAGATAGAGTGGAGAGAGAGAGACAGAGATAGAGTGGAGAGAGACAGAGATCGAGTGGAGAGAGACAGAGATAGAGTGGAGAGAGACAGAGATAGAGTGGAGAGAGACAGAGATAGAGTGGAGAGAGAGAGATAGAGTGGAGAGAGAGAGACAGAGATAGAGTGGAGAGAGACAGAGATCGAGTGGAGAGAGACAGAGATAGAGTGGAGAGAGACAGAGATAGAGTGGAGAGAGACAGAGATAGAGTGGAGAGAGAGAGATAGAGTGGAGAGAGAGAGACAGAGATAGAGTGGAGAGAGAGAGAGATAGAGTGGAGAGAGAGAGACAGAGATAGAGTGGAGAGAGACAGAGATAGAGTGGAGAGAGAGAGACAGAGATAGAGTGGAGAGAGACAGAGATAGAGTGGAGAGAGACAGAGATAGAGTGGAGAGAGAGAGAGATAGAGTGGAGAGAGAGAGACAGAGATAGAGTGGAGAGAGAGAGAGATAGAGTGGAGAGAGAGAGACAGAGATAGAGTGGAGAGAGACAGAGATAGAGTGGAGAGAGACAGAGATCGAGTGGAGAGAGACAGAGATAGAGTGGAGAGAGACAGAGATAGAGTGGAGAGAGACAGAGATAGAGTGGAGAGAGAGAGATAGAGTGGAGAGAGAGAGACAGAGATAGAGTGGAGAGAGAGAGAGATAGAGTGGAGAGAGAGAGAGAGACAGAGATAGAGTGGAGAGAGACAGAGATAGAGTGGAGAGAGAGAGACAGAGATAGAGTGGAGAGAGACAGAGATAGAGTGGAGAGAGACAGAGATAGAGTGGAGAGAGAGAGAGATAGAGTGGAGAGAGACAGAGATAGAGTGGAGAGAGACAGAGATAGAGTGGAGAGAGAGAGATAGAGTGGAGAGAGAGAGACAGAGATAGAGTGGAGAGAGAGAGAGATAGAGTGGAGAGAGAGAGACAGAGATAGAGTGGAGAGAGAGAGAGATAGAGAGACAGAGATAGAGTGGAGAGAGACAGAGATAGAGTGGAGAGAGAGAGACAGACAGAGATAGAGCGGAGAGAGAGAGACAGAGATAGAGTGGAGAGAGACAGAGATAGAGTGGAGAGAGACAGAGATAGAGTGGAGAGAGACAGAGATCGAGTGGAGAGAGACAGAGATAGAGTGGAGAGAGACAGAGATAGAGTGGAGAGAGACAGAGATAGAGTGGAGAGAGAGAGATAGAGTGGAGAGAGAGAGACAGAGATAGAGTGGAGAGAGAGAGAGATAGAGTGGAGAGAGAGAGAGATAGAGTGGAGAGAGAGACAGAGATAGAGTGGAGAGAGACAGAGATAGAGTGGAGAGAGACAGAGATAGAGTGGAGAGAGAGAGAGATAGAGTGGAGAGAGAGAGAGATAGAGTGGAGAGAGAGAGAGATAGAGTGGAGAGAGAGACAGAGATAGAGTGGAGAGAGAGAGACAGAGATAGAGTGGAGAGAGACAGAGATAGAGTGGAGAGAGAGACAGAGATAGAGTGGAGAGAGAGACAGAGATAGAGTGGAGAGAGAGACAGAGATAGAGTGGAGAGAGACAGAGATAGAGTGGAGAGAGAGAGAGATAGAGTGGAGAGAGACAGAGATAGAGTGGAGAGAGACAGAGATAGAGTGGAGAGAGAGAGATAGAGTGGAGAGAGAGAGAGACAGAGATAGAGTGGAGAGAGAGAGAGATAGAGTGGAGAGAGAGAGACAGAGATAGAGTGGAGAGAGAGAGAGATAGAGTGGAGAGAGACAGACAGAGATAGAGTGGAGAGAGACAGAGATAGAGTGGAGAGAGACAGAGATAGAGTGGAGAGAGACAGAGATAGAGTGGAGAGAGACAGAGATAGAGTGGAGAGAGAGAGATAGAGTGGAGAGAGAGAGACAGAGATAGAGTGGAGAGAGAGAGAGATAGAGTGGAGAGAGAGAGACAGAGATAGAGTGGAGAGAGACAGAGATAGAGTGGAGAGAGAGAGACAGAGATAGAGTGGAGAGAGACAGAGATAGAGTGGAGAGAGACAGAGATAGAGTGGAGAGAGAGAGAGATAGAGTGGAGAGAGACAGAGATAGAGTGGAGAGAGACAGAGATAGAGTGGAGAGAGAGAGAGATAGAGTGGAGAGAGAGAGACAGAGATAGAGTGGAGAGAGAGACAGAGATAGAGTGGAGAGAGACAGAGATAGAGTGGAGAGAGACAGAGATAGAGTGGAGAGAGAGAGACAGAGATAGAGTGGAGAGAGACAGAGATAGAGTGGGAGAGAGACAGAGATAGAGTGGAGAGAGACAGAGATAGAGTAGAGAGAGACAGAGATAGAGTGGAGAGAGACAGAGATAGAGTGGAGAGAGAGAGAGAGAGATAGAGTGGAGAGAGACAGAGATAGAGTGGAGAGAGACAGAGATAGAGTGGAGAGAGAGAGATAGAGTGGAGAGAGAGAGAGACAGAGATAGAGTGGAGAGAGAGAGAGATAGAGTGGAGAGAGAGAGACAGAGATAGAGTGGAGAGAGAGAGAGATAGAGTGGAGAGAGAGAGAGAGAGATAGAGTGGAGAGAGACAGAGATAGAGTGGAGAGAGACAGAGATAGAGTGGAGAGAGACAGAGATAGAGTGGAGAGAGACAGAGATAGAGTGGAGAGAGACAGAGATAGAGTGGAGAGAGAGAGATAGAGTGGAGAGAGAGAGACAGAGATAGAGTGGAGAGAGAGAGAGATAGAGTGGAGAGAGAGAGACAGAGATAGAGTGGAGAGAGACAGAGATAGAGTGGAGAGAGAGAGACAGAGATAGAGTGGAGAGAGACAGAGATAGAGTGGAGAGAGACAGAGATAGAGTGGAGAGAGAGAGAGATAGAGTGGAGAGAGACAGAGATAGAGTGGAGAGAGACAGAGATAGAGTGGAGAGAGAGAGAGATAGAGTGGAGAGAGAGAGACAGAGATAGAGTGGAGAGAGACAGAGATAGAGTGGAGAGAGAGACAGAGATAGAGTGGAGAGAGACAGAGATAGAGTGGAGAGAGACAGAGATAGAGTGGAGAGAGAGAGACAGAGATAGAGTGGAGAGAGACAGAGATAGAGTGGAGAGAGACAGAGATAGAGTGGAGAGAGACAGAGATAGAGTAGAGAGAGACAGAGATAGAGTGGAGAGAGACAGAGATAGAGTGGAGAGAGAGAGAGAGATAGATAGAGTGGAGAGAGACAGAGATAGAGTGGAGAGAGACAGAGATAGAGTGGAGAGAGAGAGATAGAGTGGAGAGAGAGAGAGACAGAGATAGAGTGGAGAGAGAGAGAGATAGAGTGGAGAGAGAGAGACAGAGATAGAGTGGAGAGAGAGAGAGATAGAGTGGAGAGAGAGAGACAGAGATAGAGTGGAGAGAGACAGAGATAGAGTGGAGAGAGACAGAGATCGAGTGGAGAGAGACAGAGATAGAGTGGAGAGAGACAGAGATAGAGTGGAGAGAGACAGAGATAGAGTGGAGAGAGAGAGATAGAGTGGAGAGAGAGAGACAGAGATAGAGTGGAGAGAGAGAGAGATAGAGTGGAGAGAGAGAGACAGAGATAGAGTGGAGAGAGACAGAGATAGAGTGGAGAGAGAGAGACAGAGATAGAGTGGAGAGAGACAGAGATAGAGTGGAGAGAGACAGAGATAGAGTGGAGAGAGAGAGAGATAGAGTGGAGAGAGACAGAGATAGAGTGGAGAGAGAGAGAGATAGAGTGGAGAGAGAGAGACAGAGATAGAGTGGAGAGAGAGAGAGATAGAGTGGAGAGAGAGAGACAGAGATAGAGTGGAGAGAGACAGAGATAGAGTGGAGAGAGACAGAGATCGAGTGGAGAGAGACAGAGATAGAGTGGAGAGAGACAGAGATAGAGTGGAGAGAGACAGAGATAGAGTGGAGAGAGAGAGATAGAGTGGAGAGAGAGAGACAGAGATAGAGTGGAGAGAGAGAGAGATAGAGTGGAGAGAGAGAGAGACAGAGATAGAGTGGAGAGAGACAGAGATAGAGTGGAGAGAGAGAGACAGAGATAGAGTGGAGAGAGACAGAGATAGAGTGGAGAGAGACAGAGATAGAGTGGAGAGAGAGAGAGATAGAGTGGAGAGAGACAGAGATAGAGTGGAGAGAGACAGAGATAGAGTGGAGAGAGAGAGATAGAGTGGAGAGAGAGAGACAGAGATAGAGTGGAGAGAGACAGAGATCGAGTGGAGAGAGACAGAGATAGAGTGGAGAGAGACAGAGATAGAGTGGAGAGAGACAGAGATAGAGTGGAGAGAGAGAGATAGAGTGGAGAGAGAGAGACAGAGATAGAGTGGAGAGAGACAGAGATCGAGTGGAGAGAGACAGAGATAGAGTGGAGAGAGACAGAGATAGAGTGGAGAGAGACAGAGATAGAGTGGAGAGAGAGAGATAGAGTGGAGAGAGAGAGACAGAGATAGAGTGGAGAGAGAGAGAGATAGAGTGGAGAGAGAGAGACAGAGATAGAGTGGAGAGAGACAGAGATAGAGTGGAGAGAGAGAGACAGAGATAGAGTGGAGAGAGACAGAGATAGAGTGGAGAGAGACAGAGATAGAGTGGAGAGAGAGAGAGATAGAGTGGAGAGAGAGAGACAGAGATAGAGTGGAGAGAGAGAGAGATAGAGTGGAGAGAGAGAGACAGAGATAGAGTGGAGAGAGACAGAGATAGAGTGGAGAGAGACAGAGATAGAGTGGAGAGAGACAGAGATAGAGTGGAGAGAGACAGAGATAGAGTGGAGAGAGACAGAGATAGAGTGGAGAGAGAGAGATAGAGTGGAGAGAGAGAGACAGAGATAGAGTGGAGAGAGAGAGAGATAGAGTGGAGAGAGAGAGAGACAGAGATAGAGTGGAGAGAGACAGAGATAGAGTGGAGAGAGAGAGACAGAGATAGAGTGGAGAGAGACAGAGATAGAGTGGAGAGAGACAGAGATAGAGTGGAGAGAGAGAGAGATAGAGTGGAGAGAGACAGAGATAGAGTGGAGAGAGACAGAGATAGAGTGGAGAGAGAGAGATAGAGTGGAGAGAGAGAGACAGAGATAGAGTGGAGAGAGAGAGAGATAGAGTGGAGAGAGAGACAGAGATAGAGTGGAGAGAGAGAGAGATAGAGAGACAGAGATAGAGCGGAGAGAGACAGAGATAGAGTGGAGAGAGAGAGACAGACAGAGATAGAGCGGAGAGAGAGACAGAGATAGAGTGGAGAGAGACAGAGATAGAGTGGAGAGAGACAGAGATAGAGTGGAGAGAGACAGAGATAGAGTGGAGAGAGACAGAGATAGAGTGGAGAGAGACAGAGATAGAGTGGAGAGAGACAGAGATAGAGTGGAGAGAGAGAGATAGAGTGGAGAGAGAGACAGAGATAGAGTGGAGAGAGAGAGAGATAGAGTGGAGAGAGAGAGAGATAGAGTGGAGAGAGAGAGACAGAGATAGAGTGGAGAGAGACAGAGATAGAGTGGAGAGAGACAGAGATAGAGTGGAGAGAGAGAGAGATAGAGTGGAGAGAGAGAGAGATAGAGTGGAGAGAGAGAGAGATAGAGTGGAGAGAGAGACAGAGATAGAGTGGAGAGAGAGAGACAGAGATAGAGTGGAGAGAGACAGAGATAGAGTGGAGAGAGAGACAGAGATAGAGTGGAGAGAGAGACAGAGATAGAGTGGAGAGAGAGAGACAGAGATAGAGTGGAGAGAGACAGAGATAGAGTGGAGAGAGAGAGAGATAGAGTGGAGAGAGACAGAGATAGAGTGGAGAGAGACAGAGATAGAGTGGAGAGAGAGAGATAGAGTGGAGAGAGAGAGAGACAGAGATAGAGTGGAGAGAGAGAGAGATAGAGTGGAGAGAGAGAGACAGAGATAGAGTGGAGAGAGAGAGAGATAGAGTGGAGAGAGACAGACAGAGATAGAGTGGAGAGAGACAGAGATAGAGTGGAGAGAGACAGAGATAGAGTGGAGAGAGACAGAGATAGAGTGGAGAGAGACAGAGATAGAGTGGAGAGAGAGAGATAGAGTGGAGAGAGAGACAGAGATAGAGTGGAGAGAGAGAGAGATAGAGTGGAGAGAGAGAGACAGAGATAGAGTGGAGAGAGACAGAGATAGAGTGGAGAGAGAGAGACAGAGATAGAGTGGAGAGAGACAGAGATAGAGTGGAGAGAGACAGAGATAGAGTGGAGAGAGAGAGAGATAGAGTGGAGAGAGACAGAGATAGAGTGGAGAGAGACAGAGATAGAGTGGAGAGAGAGAGAGATAGAGTGGAGAGAGAGAGACAGAGATAGAGTGGAGAGAGAGACAGAGATAGAGTGGAGAGAGACAGAGATAGAGTGGAGAGAGACAGAGATAGAGTGGAGAGAGAGAGACAGAGATAGAGTGGAGAGAGACAGAGATAGAGTGGAGAGAGAGACAGAGATAGAGTGGAGAGAGACAGAGATAGAGTAGAGAGAGACAGAGATAGAGTGGAGAGAGACAGAGATAGAGTGGAGAGAGAGAGAGAGAGATAGAGTGGAGAGAGACAGAGATAGAGTGGAGAGAGACAGAGATAGAGTGGAGAGAGAGAGATAGAGTGGAGAAGAGAGAGACAGAGATAGAGTGGAGAGAGAGAGAGATAGAGTGGAGAGAGAGAGACAGAGATAGAGTGGAGAGAGAGAGAGATAGAGTGGAGAGAGAGAGACAGAGATAGAGTGGAGAGAGACAGAGATAGAGTGGAGAGAGACAGAGATCGAGTGGAGAGAGACAGAGATAGAGTGGAGAGAGACAGAGATAGAGTGGAGAGAGACAGAGATAGAGTGGAGAGAGAGAGATAGAGTGGAGAGAGAGAGACAGAGATAGAGTGGAGAGAGAGAGAGATAGAGTGGAGAGAGAGAGACAGAGATAGAGTGGAGAGAGACAGAGATAGAGTGGAGAGAGAGAGACAGAGATAGAGTGGAGAGAGACAGAGATAGAGTGGAGAGAGACAGAGATAGAGTGGAGAGAGAGAGAGATAGAGTGGAGAGAGACAGAGATAGAGTGGAGAGAGAGAGAGATAGAGTGGAGAGAGAGAGACAGAGATAGAGTGGAGAGAGAGAGAGATAGAGTGGAGAGAGAGAGACAGAGATAGAGTGGAGAGAGACAGAGATAGAGTGGAGAGAGACAGAGATCGAGTGGAGAGAGACAGAGATAGAGTGGAGAGAGACAGAGATAGAGTGGAGAGAGACAGAGATAGAGTGGAGAGAGAGAGATAGAGTGGAGAGAGAGAGACAGAGATAGAGTGGAGAGAGAGAGAGATAGAGTGGAGAGAGAGAGAGACAGAGATAGAGTGGAGAGAGACAGAGATAGAGTGGAGAGAGAGACAGAGATAGAGTGGAGAGAGACAGAGATAGAGTGGAGAGAGACAGAGATAGAGTGGAGAGAGAGAGAGATAGAGTGGAGAGAGACAGAGATAGAGTGGAGAGAGACAGAGATAGAGTGGAGAGAGAGAGATAGAGTGGAGAGAGAGAGACAGAGATAGAGTGGAGAGAGACAGAGATAGAGTGGAGAGAGACAGAGATAGAGTGGAGAGAGACAGATAGAGTGGAGAGAGACAGAGATAGAGTGGAGAGAGAGAGATAGAGTGGAGAGAGAGAGACAGAGATAGAGTGGAGAGAGACAGAGATAGAGTGGAGAGAGACAGAGATAGAGTGGAGAGAGACAGAGATAGAGTGGAGAGAGACAGAGATAGAGTGGAGAGAGAGAGATAGAGTGGAGAGAGAGAGACAGAGATAGAGTGGAGAGAGACAGAGATAGAGTGGAGAGAGAGAGAGATAGAGTGGAGAGAGACAGAGATAGAGTGGAGAGAGACAGAGATAGAGTGGAGAGAGAGAGAGATAGAGTGGAGAGAGAGAGACAGAGATAGAGTGGAGAGAGACAGAGATAGAGTGGAGAGAGAGACAGAGATAGAGTGGAGAGAGACAGAGATAGAGTGGAGAGAGACAGAGATAGAGTGGAGAGAGAGAGACAGAGATAGAGTGGAGAGAGACAGAGATAGAGTGGAGAGAGACAGAGATAGAGTGGAGAGAGACAGAGATAGAGTAGAGAGAGACAGAGATAGAGTGGAGAGAGACAGAGATAGAGTGGAGAGAGAGAGAGAGATAGAGTGGAGAGAGACAGAGATAGAGTGGAGAGAGACAGAGATAGAGTGGAGAGAGAGAGATAGAGTGGAGAGAGAGAGAGACAGAGATAGAGTGGAGAGAGAGAGAGATAGAGTGGAGAGAGAGAGACAGAGATAGAGTGGAGAGAGAGAGAGATAGAGTGGAGAGAGAGAGACAGAGATAGAGTGGAGAGAGACAGAGATAGAGTGGAGAGAGACAGAGATCGAGTGGAGAGAGACAGAGATAGAGTGGAGAGAGACAGAGATAGAGTGGAGAGAGACAGAGATAGAGTGGAGAGAGAGAGATAGAGTGGAGAGAGAGAGACAGAGATAGAGTGGAGAGAGAGAGAGATAGAGTGGAGAGAGAGAGACAGAGATAGAGTGGAGAGAGACAGAGATAGAGTGGAGAGAGAGAGACAGAGATAGAGTGGAGAGAGAGAGACAGAGATAGAGTGGAGAGAGACAGAGATAGAGTGGAGAGAGAGAGAGATAGAGTGGAGAGAGACAGAGATAGAGTGGAGAGAGAGAGAGATAGAGTGGAGAGAGAGAGACAGAGATAGAGTGGAGAGAGAGAGAGATAGAGTGGAGAGAGAGAGACAGAGATAGAGTGGAGAGAGACAGAGATAGAGTGGAGAGAGACAGAGATAGAGTGGAGAGAGACAGAGATAGAGTGGAGAGAGACAGAGATAGAGTGGAGAGAGACAGAGATAGAGTGGAGAGAGAGAGATAGAGTGGAGAGAGAGAGACAGAGATAGAGTGGAGAGAGAGAGAGATAGAGTGGAGAGAGAGAGAGAGACAGAGATAGAGTGGAGAGAGACAGAGATAGAGTGGAGAGAGAGAGACAGAGATAGAGTGGAGAGAGACAGAGATAGAGTGGAGAGAGACAGAGATAGAGTGGAGAGAGAGAGAGATAGAGTGGAGAGAGACAGAGATAGAGTGGAGAGAGACAGAGATAGAGTGGAGAGAGAGAGAGATAGAGTGGAGAGAGAGACAGAGATAGAGTGGAGAGAGACAGAGATAGAGTGGAGAGAGACAGAGATAGAGTGGAGAGAGACAGAGATAGAGTGGAGAGAGACAGAGATAGAGTGGAGAGAGAGAGATAGAGTGGAGAGAGAGAGACAGAGATAGAGTGGAGAGAGACAGAGATAGAGTGGAGAGAGACAGAGATAGAGTGGAGAGAGACAGAGATAGAGTGGAGAGAGACAGAGATAGAGTGGAGAGAGAGAGATAGAGTGGAGAGAGAGAGACAGAGATAGAGTGGAGAGAGAGAGAGATAGAGTGGAGAGAGAGAGACAGAGATAGAGTGGAGAGAGACAGAGATAGAGTGGAGAGAGAGAGACAGAGATAGAGTGGAGAGAGACAGAGATAGAGTGGAGAGAGACAGAGATAGAGTGGAGAGAGAGAGAGATAGAGTGGAGAGAGAGAGACAGAGATAGAGTGGAGAGAGAGAGAGATAGAGTGGAGAGAGAGAGACAGAGATAGAGTGGAGAGAGACAGAGATAGAGTGGAGAGAGACAGAGATCGAGTGGAGAGAGACAGAGATAGAGTGGAGAGAGACAGAGATAGAGTGGAGAGAGACAGAGATAGAGTGGAGAGAGAGAGATAGAGTGGAGAGAGAGAGACAGAGATAGAGTGGAGAGAGAGAGAGATAGAGTGGAGAGAGAGAGAGACAGAGATAGAGTGGAGAGAGACAGAGATAGAGTGGAGAGAGAGAGACAGAGATAGAGTGGAGAGAGACAGAGATAGAGTGGAGAGAGACAGAGATAGAGTGGAGAGAGAGAGAGATAGAGTGGAGAGAGACAGAGATAGAGTGGAGAGAGACAGAGATAGAGTGGAGAGAGAGAGATAGAGTGGAGAGAGAGAGACAGAGATAGAGTGGAGAGAGAGAGAGATAGAGTGGAGAGAGAGAGACAGAGATAGAGTGGAGAGAGAGAGAGATAGAGAGACAGAGATAGAGCGGAGAGAGACAGAGATAGAGTGGAGAGAGAGAGACAGACAGAGATAGAGCGGAGAGAGAGAGACAGAGATAGAGTGGAGAGAGACAGAGATAGAGTGGAGAGAGAGAGACAGAGATAGAGTGGAGAGAGAGAGACAGAGATAGAGTGGAGAGAGAGACAGAGATAGAGTGGAGAGAGAGACAGAGATAGAGTGGAGAGAGACAGAGATAGAGTGGAGAGAGACAGAGATAGAGTGGAGAGAGAGAGAGATAGAGTGGAGAGAGAGACAGAGATAGAGTGGAGAGAGACAGAGATAGAGTGGAGAGAGACAGAGATAGAGTGGAGAGAGACAGAGATAGAGTGGAGAGAGACAGAGATAGAGTGGAGAGAGACAGAGATAGAGTGGAGAGAGAGAGATAGAGTGGAGAGAGAGAGACAGAGATAGAGTGGAGAGAGAGAGAGATAGAGTGGAGAGAGAGAGACAGAGATAGAGTGGAGAGAGACAGAGATAGAGTGGAGAGAGAGAGACAGAGATAGAGTGGAGAGAGACAGAGATAGAGTGGAGAGAGACAGAGATAGAGTGGAGAGAGAGAGAGATAGAGTGGAGAGAGACAGAGATAGAGTGGAGAGAGACAGAGATAGAGTGGAGAGAGAGAGAGATAGAGTGGAGAGAGAGAGACAGAGATAGAGTGGAGAGAGACAGAGATAGAGTGGAGAGAGACAGAGATAGAGTGGAGAGAGACAGAGATAGAGTGGAGAGAGACAGAGATAGAGTGGAGAGAGAGAGACAGAGATAGAGTGGAGAGAGACAGAGATAGAGTGGAGAGAGACAGAGATAGAGTGGAGAGAGACAGAGATAGAGTGGAGAGAGACAGAGATAGAGTGGAGAGAGAGAGACAGAGATAGAGTGGAGAGAGACAGAGATAGAGTGGAGAGAGACAGAGATAGAGTGGAGAGAGAGAGATAGAGTGGAGAGAGAGAGAGACAGAGATAGAGGGAGAGAGAGAGATAGAGTGGAGAGAGAGAGACAGAGATAGAGTGGAGAGAGAGAGATAGAGTGGAGAGAGAGAGACAGAGATAGAGTGGAGAGAGACAGAGATAGAGTGGAGAGAGACAGAGATAGAGTGGAGAGAGACAGAGATAGAGTGGAGAGAGACAGAGATAGAGTGGAGAGAGACAGAGATAGAGTGGAGAGAGAGAGATAGAGTGGAGAGAGAGAGACAGAGATAGAGTGGAGAGAGAGAGAGATAGAGTGGAGAGAGAGAGACAGAGATAGAGTGGAGAGAGACAGAGATAGAGTGGAGAGAGAGAGACAGAGATAGAGTGGAGAGAGACAGAGATAGAGTGGAGAGAGACAGAGATAGAGTGGAGAGAGAGAGAGATAGAGTGGAGAGAGACAGAGATAGAGTGGAGAGAGAGAGAGATAGAGTGGAGAGAGAGAGACAGAGATAGAGTGGAGAGAGAGAGAGATAGAGTGGAGAGAGAGAGACAGAGATAGAGTGGAGAGAGACAGAGATAGAGTGGAGAGAGACAGAGATAGAGTGGAGAGAGACAGAGATAGAGTGGAGAGAGACAGAGATAGAGTGGAGAGAGACAGAGATAGAGTGGAGAGAGAGAGATAGAGTGGAGAGAGAGAGACAGAGATAGAGTGGAGAGAGAGAGAGATAGAGTGGAGAGAGAGAGAGACAGAGATAGAGTGGAGAGAGACAGAGATAGAGTGGAGAGAGAGAGACAGAGATAGAGTGGAGAGAGACAGAGATAGAGTGGAGAGAGACAGAGATAGAGTGGAGAGAGACAGAGATAGAGTGGAGAGAGACAGAGATAGAGTGGAGAGAGAGAGATAGAGTGGAGAGAGAGAGACAGAGATAGAGTGGAGAGAGAGAGAGATAGAGTGGAGAGAGAGAGACAGAGATAGAGTGGAGAGAGAGAGATAGAGAGACAGAGATAGAGCGGAGAGAGACAGAGATAGAGTGGAGAGAGAGAGACAGAGATAGAGTGGAGAGAGAGACAGAGATAGAGTGGAGAGAGACAGAGATAGAGTGGAGAGAGACAGAGATAGAGTGGAGAGAGACAGAGATAGAGTGGAGAGAGACAGAGATAGAGTGGAGAGAGAGAGACAGAGATAGAGTGGAGAGAGACAGAGATAGAGTGGAGAGAGACAGAGATAGAGTGGAGAGAGAGAGACAGAGATAGAGTGGAGAGAGAGAGAGATAGAGTGGAGAGAGACAGAGATAGAGTGGAGAGAGACAGAGATAGAGTGGAGAGAGAGAGATAGAGTGGAGAGAGACAGAGATAGAGTGGAGAGAGACAGAGATAGAGTGGAGAGAGAGAAGATAGAGTGGAAGAGAGAGACAGAGATAGAGTGGAGAGAGAGAGAGATAGAGTGGAGAGAGAGAGAGATAGAGTGGAGAGAGAGACAGAGATAGAGTGGAGAGAGACAGAGATAGAGTGGAGAGACAGAGATAGAGTGGGAGAGAGAGAGATAGAGTGGAGAGAGAGAAGATAGAGTGGAGAGAGAGAGAGATAGAGTGGAAGAGAGAGACAGAGATAGAGTGAGAGAGAGACAGAGATAGAGTGGAGAGAGACAGAGATAGATGGAGAGAGAGACAGAGATAGAGTGGAGAGAGAGACAGAGATAGAGTGGAGAGACAGGACAGAGATAGAGTGGAGAGAGACAGAGATAGAGTGGAGAGAGAGAGAGATAGAGTGGAGAGAGACAGAGATAGAGTGAGAGAGACAGAGATAGAGTGGAGAGAGAGAGATAGAGTGAGAGAGAGAGACAGAGATAGAGTGGAGAGAGAGAGAGATAGAGTGAGAGAGAGAGACAGAGATAGAGTGGAGAGAGACAGAGATAGAGTGGAGAGAGAGAGACAGAGATAGAGTGGAGAGAGACAGAGATAGAGTGGAGAGAGACAGAGATAGATGTGTATAAGAGACAGGAGATAGAGTGGAGAGAGACAGAGATAGAGTGGAGAGAGAGAGATAGAGTGGAGAGAGAGAGACAGATAGAGTGAGAGAGAGAGAGATAGAGTGGAGAGAGAGAGACAGAGATAGAGTGGAGAGAGAAGAGATAGAGTGGAGAGAGAGAGACAAGATAGAGTGGAGAGAGACAGAGATAGAGTGGAGAGAGACAGAGATAGAGTGGAGAGAGAGAGAGATAGAGTGGAGAGAGACAGAATAGAGTGGAGAGAGACAGAGATAGAGTGGAGAGAGAGAGATAGAGTGGAGAGAGAGAGACAGAGATAGAGTGGAGAGAGACAGAGATAGAGTGGAGAGAGAGAGAGATAGAGTGGAGAGAGACAGAGATAGAGTGGAGAGAGAGAGAATAGATGGAGAGAGAGAGACAGAGATAGAGTGGAGAGAGACAGAGATAGAGTGGAGAGAGACAGAGATAGAGTGGAGAGAGAGAGAGATAGAGTGGAGAGAGACAGAGATAGAGTGGAGAGAGACAAGATAGAGTGGAGAGAGAGAGAGAGATAGAGTGGAGAGAGACAGAGATAGAGTGGAGAGAGACAGAGATAGAGTGGAGAGAGAGAGATAGAGTGGATAGAGAGAGACAGAGATAGAGTGAGAGAGAGAGAGATAGAGTGGAGAGAGAGAGACAGAGATAGAGTGGAGAGAGACAGAGATAGAGTGAGAGAGAGACAGAGATAGAGTGGAGAGAGACAGAGATAGAGTGGAGAGAGACAGAGATAGAGTGAGAGAGAGACAGAGATAGAGTGGAGAGAGACAGAGATAGAGTGGAGAGAGACAGAGATAGAGTGGAGAGAGAGAGAGATAGTTGGAGAGAGAGACAGAGATAGAGTGGAGAGAGAGAGAGATAGAGTGGGAGAGAGAACAGAGATAGAGTGGAGAGAGACAGAGATAGAGTGGGGAGAGAGAGACAGAGATAGAGGGAGAGAGACAGAGATAGAGTGAGAGAGACAGAGATAGAGTGGAGAGAGAGAGAGATAGAGTGGAGAGAGACGAGATAGAGTGGAGAGGAGAGAGATAGAGTGAGAGAGAGAGAGACAGATTAGAGTGGAGAGAGACAGAGATAGAGTGGAGAGAGAGAGTACGATATAGAGTGGAGAGAGACAGAGATAGAGTGGAGAGAGACAGAGATAGAGTGAGAAGACGAGAATAGAGTGGGAGAGAGACAGAGATAGAGTGGAGAGAGACAGAGATAGAGTGGAGAGAGAGAAGATAGAGTGGAGAGAGAGAGACAGAGATAGAGTGGAGAGAGAGA